>NC_061121.1:192118588-192130447 GCF_002878395.1 Capsicum annuum
TTGGGTTTAAATAGGGGTGAGAATTTGACCCTTTTAACCCTGGACGCATCTTTTAAAATTGGTGAAAATTTCCTGACCTAGACCCCTGGCGCGACGCGACGCTATTACACCGTGTCACTGGAATTTGACAATTGGAAAATAAGGGAATGGCGCGACGCGGAGCCATTGCGTTGTCACTTTGTTTTCGACCTGGAAGTTTGGCGCGACGCAGGAAAAATCACGCCGAGACACTGAAAAAAAGCACAATTGCCATTTTAGCTTATGGCGGGCGTGCCACTGACCAATATGGCGTTGTTTTACGATAGAAACTTAAAATAGTCATAACTTTTTATCTGGTTATCGAATTTGGGCGAATCTTATATCGATGGAAATCTTATTGAATTCCCCACATGACAAAAAATGGAAATCTTAAAAAATTCCTCATGAAATAAACATCATTCAATTTAGAAGCTAATACTTGACATTCTTGGGACGAAATTAGTTAAGAAACTTCGGGGTATTACAGTACCATTTTCCTTTGTTGGTTCTGTATATTAATTCATTATGTATAATTATAATATCAGTGAATGTTTTGATTTGTCAATTTGCAACAGATATGCATATTTCGATCCACATGTCTGTAACATCCCTTACAACAGATTTACTTTTTGTTTTCACATAATCAATAAATCACTAAAGAGTTAAACATCATATTTAGATACGGAGGAATAGTATTTACAACTAAAATTTAAAAAAGGTCCTGATTGTTGAAGTTAATAAGAATGTCTTAAATTTAACAGTTTTCCTGTTTTAAATTGTGAACAAAGTATACTGAAAAATGAAGCAAATTCATGCATATACTTTGCCTATTATGCTATAACAATGATCAAAATATGAAATCAATTATTTTGTTACTTTGTCTTTCTTATTTTGAGAGCATGATATGCATTTTTCGAAACACATAGAGAGGACTTACATCCCTTTATCAATTTTTTGTTGCTTTGTTTTTCTTATTGTGAAAGCATGATATGAATTTTTCCAAGCACACAAAAAGGACATACATCCGTTTTAGAAAATTCTCTATTTTTCTTGTAATTGCATAATACATTTTCAATGCTAACTCATTCTATCTATTTACGAAATAAAAGCTATCAATTTCTTATGTAATTTCTCTCATTTTTAATCTTTAGCTCAAGTACTCTTCACCCAGATCTTTCGAATTAGGAAAAACAATGAAGGATATTCTAATGGCAACTGGGTTCCCAACAGTTTATGAGGACAAAAAATGTGTTCATGTATCCAGAAACGGACATTCCAATCTGACAACTTTCAATCCAGCCCCATAAGAATATACTTATCATTAAAACTTGAGAAAAAAGCATTGTTTTTCATCTACATTAAATATTACAAAAAAATTATAGCAAGTTATATAAGTTTTTTATCCATTCTAATTCATACTATACATTGTTTCTTTAACTCTTAACCGGAACAGATCAAAGCATAATCATTGGGCCCGTGCACAACACGGGCTTCACCCCACTAGTATCCCTTTAAGACGAAGACTGGGGAAATTATTAGCAAACTTAGTTGTTAGTCAACACTAGAAGACATTCTAAATTTTCTTTGGTCCTTTTACATTAGGTGAATTCTTTCACATTATGTGTTCTTTGTTTTAAACAAATAAAAGAAAGGGAAAAGGCATAAATATCCCTGAACTTGTCATTAAAATTTATTTTAACACTTTTATTTTATAGATAATTATTTCATCCCTAAACAACTTTCAAGTGAATTTTATACCCCTTAATAGACTAACGTGATAAAATTTATAAAATAAGCGCGTTAAGGCAAACAAAAAGTGAAAAAAATAATTTTAAAAAGTGGGGCCTACTTCTTAATTCCAACCACAACCTTCATCTTCCTCACACCCCACCACCCCCTCTCTTCTTCTTCCTCTCTTCTCACCATTTCCAATCAAATGTATACTAAAATATTTTTCATCCCTAACAAATACATATCAAAATATTTGTTTCAAGCAATTTGGTGAATGCACACTACTCTTCAAATATTTTTGAATTTCAAAAATGAAATCTGTTGATTACACATATGAAAATATTTTTTTAAGTAATTTGGTGGATACATATCAAATTTTACATTTGTTGAATCACCAAATTGCTTGTAAAATCATTCACAAAATCTAATCGAACAATTTTTTTTCAAAACTAACAACCACTTTAAATTTGACAAAAATATTTCACTCTTTCTCTATCTCTAATTCCTTTTACCCTCAAATTGAAATTCAAAATCTTGCGCATTACGATTGTAGTTTTTAAAGAATTAAATTTTAATTATTTGAGTGTAGAATCAAATTAATGAAGCTCAAAAATGGTGATTGTGGATTCCGAAGGTGGGTGGGGAGGAAAATGAAAATTTTCAAATGAAGAAAAAAAGAAGGGATGGGGTGGAATTGTATCACGACCTGAGGCTACCCCCTAGTCGCGACAACGGTGCTTATGATCACAAGTGACTACAAGCTAACCCATGAGATGGTACCTACTGTGAATACTAAGTAAACTGATAGTGATCAACATATGCAAAAACAACTGAGTAAAGCCATATGGCTTAAAAATACAGAAATACGGATAAATCATAAATCTGAGCATCTGAGAACATACTGAAATAGTTGATAAAACAACTGCTAAACTGACTAACTGTCTGAATGTCTGAAAAAGCCTCTAACGGACAGACTGTGAATTGATGGGACAAGTCCCCAACTAACTCTGACTGACTGAATAATACTGAACTACTAAAAAAATAAAATATATAATTATGTCCCTGAAAGATGAGGCTCACCACTACTACTGCTGAGTCACGCTGGGATATCTAAATGCGGTCGGGGAACTGAGCATCCGAACCTATGATATAAGACATCATAGCGTAAAGAAAGTATGCGGTCAATACTTTGAATGTACTGGTATATGAGATGAGGTTAGGAAGAAATGCATAGGTTCATGTGCATAAAATAACAACTAACTTAACAACATGAGATAATTGATACATAAATGTGTGAAAGCTGTAAAATCTGAGAATGCATGACCAAGCATATAACATGATACTAAAATAGTCTGTAAACTGAAATACTGATATCTGGTAACTGAATAACTGATGAACTGTATGTTATTGTCAAGCAAACCTGAACTAAACTCCGTACTGAATACTGAACTAAGACTGTGGGAGGTATTATCTAACCAATATGCCCCAATCTGAGTTAAGTGGGGTTCAACCTGTAACCTAGTTAGAAGGGTGTCAGCACCATGTCACGGGTACCAACAATGGCTGTGTGGATCCACTGCGTCACCCTCATCTGGAAGGTGCTCTAATGAGATATGTGTTACCCTCAACTGGCAGGTAAACACTTTATCAACCCTCAACTGGCAGGTTGACATCTCTAACCTACGCTGTCTATGTAGGTCTAAAACTAAGGGACTGCTACTAAAGGTTACACCCTCTACTGGTAAGTGAGCCCCCATCCCTAGGTTCGCTCAATGAAAAATCCTACTCCCAACTTGACTGACTCGAATTACTAAACTGATCTAAGTTTGACTGATATGATAACTGACTGAACTGATAATGCTCATAGTTTATCTGAAACCATTCTAAAAATACTGTAAGCTATGTAAACAGCTAACTTTTGGGTATTCATAACCCCCAGCACTGGATGGAATTAATAATATGGACACATGAAAGTTTTGAAGAACATAATAAAGGATCATAGTTCAAATTTCAATCATTTAGGCATTTCATCAAACACTTGAATTCATGAACTTAAGCATGGGAATGATTGAAACATGTGGGAATAAATAATTATAACACTAAAACCATAAATTAGGGATTTAACATAGAATTTTCTTCATTCAAACATGTAAGGACTATTTCAACGAAAAAAAATAATCGAAATTCATAAAAGCTTCATGAAGATAACTCATTGTAAACATGTAAATTCATGAATTAAAACATAAATAAAATAGGTTCTTGGACTCCATGGGTGAAAAAGGCTCATGGATGAACATCACACATACCTTTACCTTTTACACTTTAAAGGGAAACAGAAATCTTGAAAGTTCTTGAATTGAGAAGCTTGAGGTATTGGTTTTCTTAAAGAGAAGATAATTAATTTTGAGATTCTTGGGAGGTATTTAGGGTTTCTTTAGGAAAAAATTAAAGGAGAATGGGAAAATTACTCCCAAATTAATGATATAAGTCGTGTTATGACAACTTGGATTGAGGGGAAAAGACACTACTGCCCCTCAGACATTTAAATTCGCAACTGAAATACGGATTAAGGAGGTACTGCGATGTGATGCTATCGCGATGACTTGCTATTTTTGAAATTCAAACATGACCTAATCCTCGTATGAAAAATCTAAAACTTCCCTGAGATATGCTCTTTACACCCCTAAACATGAATTAACTCCAAAACTTACGTCTCGGGGTCGAAAAGGTCACTTTAAAAATCGTTGAAGTTAAGACACCAAAAATAGAACTGAATCCCCGACACTTAGCTAAATTTTCAGGTTCTAAGCCTCTTGTACATGCACTAAGAGCTGAATCGAGCTAGAATTAGTGTGGGATATTACAATATTTCCCCTTTTGGAACATTCATCCTTAAATGAGACTGGTTAGACAGAGAGTACTGTACTGAGGTAACTGAGATCATGTACGGAATATGCATGACTTGGAACATGATTGCATAACTGATTCTGAAACATGATTCATGAACGGAACTAATTTCTTGAATACATGCAATGACATGCGACTGGTTATAAAGATGAGATAGAAATGAGAGAGTCAACTTATGAGTGACCATTACCTCCAGCTAGATCTATTTTTGTGAAGAAAAGTTGAGAGATTTAGTAAATGAAAGGTCGGGGGTATTACAACATCTCCCCTCTTGGAATAGTTTGTCCCCCAAATAATACTGACTTGGCTAAAATACTAAGAAAAGACATAGATGATGCACGGGACACTTATGGACTAAATCATGACTGAATATCTAGAATCTAAAACTGATGCATGAACATAGAGTATCCACATCCTAGATTCATTACAGAGATAAAAACTGAGGATATACATGACATAATCTGAGTTTTGCTGATCATTAAGAGAGTAGCATGAGTACTGAAACTTAACATACTGTAAAGCATGAGTACATGAGTCATGAGTTGCATGACCTAAGTTTGAAGTTCATAAATTTCATGGAATATGATTCGTACAGCGGAGCAAACTGGAACTCCTTATAGTAAGAACTGGAAGCATACATGATTCTATGGAAAGTGCACGAATATGAGCTATGGTCATAGGGCTGACATGTAAGGCATGAGTATATATTTCATGGGGGATGAAGTACAAAAATTTGTACTGAGATAAGAATGGGTCAGGTATTTTCTTCCCCTACTAACGTTCTATAACATACTGGCATCACTACTAGAATCTGAGAGCTTGACTTGGATACTTATTCTATCATCTCCCCCTTAGCTATAAACCATCACTCTAAGTCTTTGGGACCCTTTTAATAAACTCTAAACTGAACTACAACCACTTTACTATAAATTTTGGAATCTGACTATACTCATCAGAAATAAATCACCTTGAAAGCTACACTTGAAAGTGCAAAGCCCGTTATTAATACTCCCTTCTAAGATACAACTCTTAACTTTGTATAGCACCAATAGTCATTACATAATAGCTTGAAACACTACCTAACTTAGAATCTGCATGAGTATTACCATACACTGAGTTCACACTATTAAGAATCTTAACACTACCTTCTATTAGATCACTCTTCAAAGATTCAAACTTAGATTCTAACACTTAATATGGATATCCCCAAACCTTTAAGGAACCACACCAACTTCTTTCATAGCCTACTAATATTATATCTCTAAATCACACCCACATCATCATACTAAATTTTGAATCAATAAACATTAATTCTTCCATACATTATTTCAAGGCTACTATTCACCTTTCATACAACTATCCCCATGGATACATAGTCTACTAAATCCAGATAAACTCTATCCCCACTCTACTGCTGCTAAACTTATGGATTTATACTTCTAACTCTAGATCATATATTGTCATTGGATTCTGAGAAGGGATCTAAAAACACATCTGACCCCTAAGCACTGAGGTACTACCCCTCCATTCAATGACTGGTACATTCAAAAACTGAAAATGAACGAATCCAGTTCTACAGTGAACTAAAGTATAGCACGAATGGAGAAATACATACTAAGAATGATATCAAAATCAGTCATCTCTCACTCCACAAGATCAACTGAGGTAACTTTCTGGGGTATTATGACTTAACAGTTCCTGTATACCTGTTTGGACACAATAGAGACACCTACTAGAGTAGACACTAAGAAGGGTTTTGCTAAAGATTTGGTACTAATACTGAAATCGACTGCTATATAGGGGTTACAAAGGAGAACGAAACTCTAGGATCTAACAAAGCATAAATATAAAATTGAAAGACTTGTAACGTACTCGTAACCACATCAGAAGAGCTTTCGTGATCCTATCGATACTAAAGTTCATATAATTTATTCTGGCGTTATCCATTGGTTGCACCGGATGTGACACCCTACTGAGTCAGTGACGGGATGGAACTGGAGGATAATTGGACTGACCCTGTTGACCACTCTTAGGGCAATCTCTATGTCTATGACCTGGCTTGCCACATCCAAAACATACATCACTGCCAGCTCTACACACCCCCTTATGGTTCTTACCATATTCTTTGCAAAGCAGATTGGTACGACTATCGTTCCTACTACCTTGGGTCTTAGAGCTTGGTGCCCTATCCTGACTGTCATTCCTAAGCCTTGGTACTGGCGCACTAGATGAAGATGGAGTTGAGGCTGAAAACTTTTGAGAAAACTAAGAACGGTTACCACCATCTGACCTAGGCTGAGAAATATTAAAGCTACCTATTCTAACCCTTTTACTCTCTCTTTCCTTCTCCTAACCTTTTCCTCTTCAATTTGCTGAGCATGAACCATAAGTCTAGATATGTCTATCTTCTTAATCAATATGGCGGTCCTACACTCTTTGAACATACTATCAGCTATACTAGAAACATACTTACTTATTCTAGACCTATTATCAAACACCACATTTAGAGCATACCTCACCAACTGAGTAAACTTAAGGGAATACTCCTTCACACTTATACTACCCTGCTTCAGGTTTATGAACTTTTGCACCTTAGATTCGTTTAAATCTAATGGGAAGAACCTGTCTAAGAAAGTTATGAAAAACTCCTCCCACTTTAAAGGCCCTACCTCAACACCTCTATCATTCCTCCACTGCTTATACCAGGTGTGAGCTACATCCTGCAACTGGTAAGTATCCAACTCTGCACTATCACTAAAAGTGACACCCATGATATGTTTCACTTTCTGAACGATAACAAAAAACTCCTATAGATCATTCTTAGTCTTGGATCCATAAACAAAGGGGGATTCATTCGAGTGAAATCCCAAATCCTATCTATAACTGTATTAGCCACTGGAATAGCTGGGATAGCAGCCTACTGATTATTTTGAGCCACTACTGAGTGAGCTAAGGTAGTGAATACAACTTTGAACTCGGTATGAGACACATGCTTATTCAGGGGATCTTCCTGAACAGGCGGAGGTATGGAGTGATTTCCATTCCTTCTTCCGTTATTCTTTCTGGGAGGCATTTTCTGTAATGAAATAAAGGAAAGATTAGAAAGAGAGATTAAATGGAGCCAATGCTAACTCGCATGACATGAATACTGAAAGAAGGGAAACTTTTCCTAAAAAGTGTTGTAGCCTCTTGTCCGTAAGTGTGGCGCGTTTCACACCCATGCCCAAGACTCTACTCAATTCGGCTTTTCAGAATCCCTAGGACTCTTTGAAACCTTAGGCTCTAATATTAAGTTTTGTCATGACCCGAGGCTACCCCCTAGATGCGACAATGGTTCTTATGGTCACAAGTGACCACAAGATAACCCATGAGCTGGTACCTACTGTGAGCACTGAAGAAACTGATAATGATCAACATATGCAAAAATAGCTGAGTAAAGCCATAAGGTTTAAAAATACTAAAATACTGATAAATTATAAATCTGAGCATCTAAGAACATACTGAAAAGACTAATAAAACAACTGATAAACTAAGTGTTTGAATGTTTGAAAAAGCCTCTAACTGACTGACTATGGCGTTGATAGGATAATTCCCCAACTAACTCTCACTGATTGAATATGTAATACCCCGAGAAATTTTTTGTTGAAATTTTGTACGTAAACGTGTTGGGTTCTATCTTCTAGAATGAATTATAAATTTTCTGTGTAGAATGTCTTAGATTATGACCCACCATTGCGTAAAGTATCGAATAAGATTTCCAACGATATGTGGATCATCCAAAATGGACACCCGAGCGATGAGTTATGAACATTCTGATTGAACCGTGAATAGTAGTGTGTAAAACGTGCAGGAAAAAGTACTGAAGTCTGGAGTATTTTTGCTCCAAATTTAAATGATCATAACTCCTTGTACATAATGATCTCGGTGATCTAATATATATCAATGGAAAGCTCTGCGAGTCCTCTTTCCAATGAAATTGATTTCATCCAATTTGTCTATCGGAGCAAAAAGTTATGGTTGATCTACTTCAGCCTATCAAAAGCAAATTTTTGGGTCAACTTCAAATAATCATAAATCCTCGTACACAATGATCTGGGTGAGATACTATATATCAATGGAAAGATATAAGAGTCCTCTTACTAATAAAATTTGTTTCATCCAATTTGGATATCGAAGTAAAACGTTATGGTTGATCTACTTCAGACTATCAAAACATTCCACCAAAGGATAGATTCGAGAATTATTTAATTTTTAGGGGCATTTTGGTCATTCCCCCTCACCCAAAATCCATCCAAACCCTATATTAAAGCCTATTAGAAGTATTATATGTTATATTTCATCAAATTCCCTCAAAAAGAAAACCCTAAACTCCTACATCCAACTTCAAGAACCTCCAAAGTTCACCATTAATTTTGCAAATTTATTCAAGATTCCAAGTTCCTAGTTCAAGAACTCCAAGAACCATCATTCAAAGGCACGATTAACATCTCCAAAATGAGTATAGATCTAAAGTTCATCATTCAAGGTATGTGAGGTTTTTCAACAAGAACTCTATACAACTGCATACACCCCTATATACTTGGTTTCTTTCCATGGTACTGACCCGCATCTTTGGATGTGGGCTGCATTTTCTCAAAATGTAGGTTCAGGTGCTCAGTTCTAGGTTTGATAGTGATTCTTCAGGCACACTATTCTACATCCTCTGTTGTGGTGAGTCCTCATGTTTCGAGGACGGGATGTCTGATGTTGGTTTCACGGAATTATTTACATTTGATAACTTAGTATGAGTTAGTTGGGGCATGTCTCAATAGATCGCTGGTTTTATTGATTTTCTTAGAGCTTGTCAGAGTAGTATAGATCTTAGGAGTTGATTAATAAGTCATATTTTGTTATCTTTTCTGAAATTCTTTTATTCTTGGATGATGATTACTCTATTGATATTTGAGGGTTATTTATGGAAACCCTTTGATTTGTGTTGAACTGAAAAAAAAATGGCTCAAAGGATTAGCTTGGGGCTACTCGTAGCCTCAAGCACCGTATGACGCTCCAGGACTCCTTTTTTGAGGTGTTACAAACTTGGTATCAGAGCCTAAGGTTTTAAGGTGTCCTAGGGAGTCTGACAAGCCGCGTTAAGTAGAGTCTTGATCATCGGTGTGTAGCACACCACATCTATGAGCAAGAGGCTATAAGATATTTTAGAAAAAAGTGTGATTCTTTCTTTTAGAAGTCTATCATGCTTAAAGTGTCTCTCTCTGCTGTTGATTCGTGCTCTCTTCTTTCAGAAATTTGCCTCCACGTTGAGCGAGAATAAATAGTGATGGTCAGTAACCTCAACCCGCTGACCCATTGAATGAAAATGTGTCTCATACTAAATTTTGGATAGCCTTTCAGGCACTGGCCTAAGCCATTTACTACAAATTTTCAGGGCAACCAGCCCCGGCTCCACAATAGCAGGGAGGTGATTCTGCAGTTGCCAGGATCTATGACTTCATGTGGATGAATCTACTGGAATTTAATGGGTCCAAGTCTGATAAGGATCCATGATTATTTTTAGAGGAGGTGCAGAAGATTACTCAGGTGATGCATGTATCTGAGGAACATTGTGTGGAGTTGGCTGTGTATAGGTTGAAAGACCTTGCTTATGACTGGGTTGTTTCTTGGATGAAAGGTAGAGGTAAGGGAGCTATCCCTACAACTTAGCAAGAGTTCTAGGATGCATTCCTGGATAAGTTTTTCCCTTTGGAGATGATGAAGGCAAAGGTGGAAGAGTTTATGAACCTGCGACAGGGATCTATGACTGTTAGGGAGTACTGTCTAAAGTTCAATCAGTTGGCCAAGTATGCTCCTGACTTAGTTGTTAGTAATCAGGCTAGTATGAGTAAGTTTATGATTGGAGTGTCTAGTTATGTGGTTAAGGAGTGTAGGTCTGCTATGCTTAATAGTGAGATGAATCTTTCTAAGCTGACTGCTCATGCCCAACAGATTGAGGCAGATAAGATTAAGGAGTGAGATAGAATGAGGGAGAATAAGAGAGCTAGGTCTAAGCAGCACGGACAGGGTCAGACTAGATCGCAGGGAGGGAGTCGCCCTTAGTATCAGGATCATTCGTCTATGCCAGCACTGTTATCTACTAGAGCTCCTGTGCCTAGAGGTAGGCAGGAGCAAGGTATCCGAATATATGCATCCAGGTTCCAGTATAGTATTGGCAGTAAGCCAAATCGTCCCCTGTGTCCTAAGTGTGGTAGGGTTCATTCGGGTGAGTGTTGGGGTGAGAAGAAGGGTTATTTCCAGTATGGTTACATAGGTCACAGAGTTAGAGATTATCCACAGGATGGACAAGGGCGTCATGACTATCGGCCTCAGACCCAGACTAGACTGTTAATGCTCAGTTCCAGCGACTCACTCAGCCTTAGCTCAGGGCGCCTCTTCTAGCAATGCTAGTGGGCAGTGCCAGAATAGATTCTATGCTTTACCGTCCCACCAGGAACAGGAGGACTCTCCCAATATTGTTACTAGTATGCTTCGTATATTTTAGTTTGATGTGTATACTTTGTTGGATCCTGGATCCAGTTTCTCATATGTTACACCTTTGATTGCTATGAATTTTGAAATGAGTCCTGAGATTATTCCTGAGCCTATCCTAGTTTCTACCCCAGTGGGTGATTCGATTGTTGCCCATAAAGTGTATAAAAAGTGTCCTATTACCGTTCTTCGTAGAGTCTTATTGGCTGATCTGATTGAGTTAGACATGGTAGATTTTGATGTGATTCTGGGTATAGACTGGCTGTATTCTTCTTATGCCTCTATTGATTGTCGGACCCGATTGGTCAAGTTTCAATTTTCGAGTGCATCCGTGTTTGAGTGGTCTAGGAATTCTGTGTCACCCAAGAGCCATTTTATCTCTTACCTCAAAGCTAGAAAGCTTATTTCCAAGGGGTGTATTTACCATTTGGTTAGAGTCAAAGACACTAAGTCTGAGACTCCAACTCTCCAGTCTGTTAACGTCGTCAATGAGTTTTCTGATGTCTTTTCAGATGATCTCCTAAGGATACGTCCTAATAAAGAGATAGAGTTCGGGATTGATCTTCTTCCCGATACTCAGCCCATTTCTATTTCTCCTTACCATATGGCCCCTGCAGAACTTAAGAAGTTAAAGGAGCAACTTAAAGATCTACTAAATAAGGGTTTTATAAGGCCCAGTAT
>NC_061121.1:192133447-192378997 GCF_002878395.1 Capsicum annuum
GCGTCCAGGGTTAAAAGGGTCAAATTCTCACCCCTATTTAAACCCAATAACATGTGATTTAGCCATTCTTTACCCAAAATATACTAGTTTCTCTCAATTTTATCTCAAGAACAACTAGGGTTTTAATTGGGGATTCAATTTCAAGAAAATTTCTTCATCAATCTTCGCTACAAGAACTAAGGTATGCGTTGTGTTGATTTATGGATTCCTTTCATCCATAAAGCTCAAGAACCCTATTTTAAATTATGAATCATGATTATTATGTTGTGGGTTGCTCAAGTTATATGATGGTTGTTGTTTGATTCCCATGTTGGGATCCTTATGTGAAATTATGAAAACTACGTTAGTATATAAATTGAAATACATGAATTTGGTTGTTTATGATTTGTGAAATTTGATGATTTCACTTATGCCTTAAGTTGTGCATATAAGTGATAACGCTCAACTTACACTTCAATTTAGTACAAGGCGGTCGTCTTCAATATATTTACCCAACTTTGGAGTCGGGGTCAAATCCACAGGGAACAATGTGAGTGGTGATTAAATCAATTTGAAACTATAGCTACAAGTTGAATTCAAACAAATGATGCGAAAAGATAAAGTGGGGATTTTTAATGATTAGCAAATAATTGTTGGTCACTCTAGTTTCAGTGTTTGTAAATCATGAGTTTATGAAATAACCAGAATTATGTTCACTAGAGCTTCCGGTACATGACAGATACTAAAAATGGTTCAAGATTCTCACGGTGGGTAGGATAACAAGCTATCTTTATCGATGTTATGCTTAAATGTCTCTCGACCTACTTAAGTGTTTAATTCTCGAATCCTCTCGAACTTAGTGAATTTCTATCTACTTCCCAGATTTTACCTCAGGTTAACCAACCTTGTTACAGCGCTGATTATTAAATGAAGTATTTCCGAGTCCCTGTTGATAATTCACTTCCTACTATATTTGATTTCTTTCTCGAGCAAATCAAAGAAGGTGTGTCTACTGTTTGCAACGAACAGACATTAATTAAAACTTCAGAATTATCAAGAAATCCTACCACCTTTTGAATCTTGAACACTTAGCACCTTATCAAGACCTAACCCTAGATCCCATAACTCAGGTTAATGGAGTTTAGCCACTCATGATGTAACGAACGAAACACATAATTGAATTCATGATTTGAAAGATAAACTTACAGAGATGAATAATAACTAGTGAATTGTACATTAGATCACAAAGGAAAAATCCCAAAATACTGATAATAATCTCTTCGAAGTATTTGCTTTTTCAAGCCAAGAAACTCGAGAGAGAAAATATCAAAGTACGTCTTTTCTGTAATTTCTTGGCTATTTTTTCCATATTTACCTTTTTTTGTCCTTATTGTCTTAGGTTATCTTGCATCTTGCCTTTCACTGCAATATCAAAGAAATATCATAAAAAATAACGATAGTTACTTAAGAACTTAGAATTATTCCAAGTTAAAAGTCTTAAATGTGCTAATAAAATGCTAGCACATCAACACCCTCAACTTAAAAAAATTGTTTGTCCTCAAGCAACCAAAATATAATTAAGAGAATACAAAGTACATTTGGCATTCAATTTTCTATATCATCTCAACACAACTTCACCTTCTCCCAGGTCAATCAATTCAAACTCAACTGTGCATACTATTGAAAAACAATAATGCAACACACAGAAATCAAGATATGGCATAAATTCAGCAATAGCAACCATGCATGCACCAAGATCACACTATCCGAACAAGTTAGCAACTAGCAACATAACCTGTGTACCCTCACAGCAAAGAAATCCCTTTTTCTCTCATATCAGAAATCACATATATACACATAGGGATAATCACGAGACTCACTCTCAGAATGAAGTTCCACTCAATGTACATCAAAAATGCCAAAGGCTTGCCCTTATAGTCAGTACCAAGGTTTTCAGACAAGTCAACTAGGATCACTATAGGTCTTTTTCTTGGCTTGTAATGTAGGCTAGGGGCTGGTATGATATTCAAGGGTATTTAAAGTGACTATGCCTCCTTGACACTACGCTAACCTCTTGAGGTTTCACTTCTTAAATTTTTTCTCTTCCTCTCTTTTATTAATCACACATGCTCAAGGTGGGTGCTATCTTTTCAAAAATCAAATTATCTTTTTCTCATCTTTTACACAACTTTTTCTTTTCGTATTCTTTTTGCACCATACCCGGATTTTTATTCTTTTCTCTTATTCTACCTCTCTTCATACTCATTTTGCATCATGCACCCCTATGATAGCCATCCTCAACTTAGGCTATTTGCCTAACTCAAGGTACATAATGTCCAAGGAGGACCAGGGCCAAAACAGGTTCATTATAATGTAAACGGGAAGGTGAGAGGTTTCACAGAAATAAACAGGCATATAGGCTCAAATCATGGATCAAGGGATATTATTCATATTGGGAAGGTCATTTAGGCTGAAAGTGGGTTACAATTAAAAATGGCCTGTGATCCTTTCCTAACCTCTATCCTACAACCAAGGCAAGACTAATCGGGTAAGTTCTGGATTCACACACAAAGGGAATGAGTAAGATCTCACACACACATGGCACACAAATATATAGCACATCACTACTTATCCGGTTCATGCAATTGTTTAGCACTGATTATCAAGTTGCCAGAACTAATGCCACCAAAAGATGACTGTGGTCACAAATGAATGTAATTCACACAGTATTACAAATAGACACTTGGAGAGGTGCTTAAAAATCACAAAACATATTAACTGCCTCATTACTTGTATTTATCCTAGTTAACCACAACACATCACAAAACAAAACACAATACGCCTAAACATGCCGGCTCTACTAGGAAAAAAACTCCAGAGAAAAGAGGAATGACAACAAAAACCCACGGAGGACATCAACACCCACAAGTAGCCCCATCCTCAACTTAAAATCATGCAATGTCCCCAATGCATCAAGTCAAAACAAGAGAGTTAGAAACATACCTATGGTACCACGAGTGCAAAGATCTGATGTCAATCACATAATACGAATACAAACAACAAAATACTTTGGGTTGCCTCCCAAGAAGCGCCTAATTTAGTGTCGCGGCACGACTCAGTTATCTTGACTACTTAGACTTCATCAAGATACCTTGTTAATAATTATTTATGTATCCACTTGGAGGATTTGAAACGTCGACCCAACTTTTGATCAATACATCTTCGGGGTGTGTTGGGCAAATGTGAGGGCATGATGAGGAATGTTCTATCACGCCACTTCGAAGACTTGAACTGCTTGCCCAATTTTGCATCAAACTTTCATGTGGGCTTATTTGGCAATGGTGAGAATCTTAAAAATCCACTAAATGTACATCGATCTTTAAGCTTCTTGCCCTTCAAGATTGGGGTTGTAGTATACCCTTTTGGAAGGACCAACTCCAAAATGTAAGAATCTTCCTCCTCATTTTTAAAATTCATCATTTGCTTGGGTGATTTGACTTTCATCACACCCACCAAGCATATTATTGAAAAGTGGTTTGAATGAGGACTACCTCTAAATTTTGGAGTAGCATACCTATTAGTATTTTTACCCCAAAATGGACTAGAGTCTTCACAAGAATTGTGCTTGATTTCTTCTTTTGACTCTAGTACCATTTCCTCGTCTTTGGCATTTTCATTCATAAATGGTTCGGTTGGTTGGGAAATCACCGAGGGTTGCTCAACATCAAGCTCATCATCAACATCAGATTCTTGCTCCTCATCTTCACACTCGTTCATTATGTTAAATGATTCCACAAATAAGATATCATCTAAACATAATATGGAAAAGTGATTTCAATGCTTGACCTCTATATCCATATCCTCTATCATTCTTCTTTCCTCGTTAGTTGCTCTTATGTATTGATGTATATCACGTATGATATCATTCATTGTGTCCACAAACTCCAACGTTAGTTGAAGCATAGCTTCAATGCCACTCTTTCCGGTGCTTAGTTCTTCCTGTCCTTGACCATAAGACCTATCAAATTCATAAGAAGAACTAGAATTTAGGTTAGCATACCGGGGGGAGGGGGCATTTGGGAAATCACTCTAATGTCCATCTTGACCACCACATAACGAACAATCATACTCTCGGTAGGATGGAGATGGTGCTCACATCTCTCTCCGGGGAGCATATCCACAATCTTGCCAAAAGTGAGGTCCATCACAATATGAACATGGATCATCAAGATAAGATTTCCAACCACCAAGAGCATGTTCATTCCACGATGACATAGTAATAAGTAAACTAAAATAAAAATGTACTTAACACAAGAAATAAAAGAAAACTAAAAACAAATATTTACAAGTTTGAATTCAAGCAAGTAGGCAAAAATTCCAAACCAACTTAATACGCCAAATTGTTCTCCAACAATGGTGTCATTTTTTATAACGCTCAACTTATACTTCAATTTAGTGCAAGGCAGTCATCGTCAATATATTTACCCAACTTTGGAGTCGGGGTCGAATCCACAGAGAACAATGTGAGTGGCGATTAAATCAATTTGAAACTATAGCTACAAGTTGAATTCAAACGAATGATGCAAAAAGATAAAGTGGGGTTTTCTAATGATTAGAAAATAATTGTTGGTCACTCTAGTTTCAGTGTTTGTAAATCAAGAGTTTATGAAATAACCAGAATTATATTCATTAGGGCTTCCGGTACATGACAGATGCTAAAAGTGGTTCAAGATTCTCACGGTGGGTAGGATAACAAGCTATCTTTATCGATATTATGCTTAAATGTTTCTCGACCTACTTAAGCGTTTAATTCCCTAATCCTCTCGGACTTAGTGAATTTCTATCTACTTCCCAGATTTTACCTCAGGTTAACCAACCTTGTTACAGCGCTAATTATTAAACGAAGTATTTTCGAGTCCCTGTTGATAATTCACTTCCTACTATATTTGATTTCTTTCTCGAGCAAATCAAAGCAGGTGTGTCTACTGTTTGCAACGAACAAACATTAATTAAAACTTCAGAATTATCAAGAAATCCTACCACCTTTTGAATCTTGAACACTTAGCACCTTATCAAGACCTAACCCTAGATCCCATAACTCAGGTTAATGGAGTTTAGCCACTCATGATGTAACGAACGAAACACATAATTGAATTCATGATTTGAAAGATAAACTTACAGAGATGAATAATAACTAGTGAATAGCAGATTAGAGCACAAAGGAAAAATCTCAAAATACTGATAATAATCTCTTCAAAGTATTTGCTTTTTCAAACCAAGAAACTCGAGATAGAAAATATCAAAGTACGTCTCTTCTGCAATTTCTTGGTTATTTGTTCCATATTCACCTCTTTTTGTCCTTATTGTCTTAGGTTATCTTGCATCTTGCCTTTCATTGCAATATCAAAGAAATATCATCAAAAACAATGATAGTTACTTAAGAACTTACAATTATTCCGAGTTAAAAGTCTTAAATGTGCTAACAAAATGCTAACACATTAGTAAGGTGTTTGATAAAATGCCTAAAGGGATAGAAATTATGCACTATATCTAAATTATGACCCAAATGACAATGTATGCTTTAACCTTATGTTTAAAATAACTTCCATGTTATTCTTATGTATTAAAATTGCTTGTGGGATTGCTTATGGGTTAGCCTTATGAAATTATGCTATGTATACATGCTATCTTATTCACGTACCAAGCTATGATAATCAAATGCCCATGAAATATCTCCAACTATTATATTATGGATTGTTGATGTTGGTCATGTATTCAATAATGACATCCCTTGTCAGTTTCCTTCCATCGAGTCCTGGGGGTACTTGTACCTGAAAAATATAGTTGTGTGCCTATATTTAGTGTCATGTTTTCACGATATCCTCGGTCAAGCCATGGTCCATAGAACCCAGTCAGTCATGTAACTCAGGAAAGCTCAGTAATTCAGTAATCTCAATCGTATTCTGTCAACTAACGGAACTCCATGAATTCAGTCTAGTCCAGTTCAGTTAATCATGTTCAGTGTCTATTCAAATGGGAGTAGGAATTAGCATCAAGTGAACCCAATGATGGAAACTCACTTGTTATATGAGGGTATGATTCTTAGAAGCAATCCTTGCATTCCAGAACTGCGTAGCCAGTGTAGGTTGAGATATCATAGCCTGTTATATGCGAGTAGATGAGGTGGCTTAACCTGTTATATGAGGGTTCCCACCATTCTCACTAGAGTTACCTGTTATATGAGGGTTACTTACAGATTGTCCTTACCAGTGCCGCAGTATTGACATCCTTCCAATTAGGGTTACAGATTGGACCCCAACTCCGCCATAATGGCGTATTAGGGCCATGTTAGTTAGATGACTACTTCCTACAGTTTCGGTTACATAATCAGGACTATCAGATACAGTCATTCAGTCTCAGTAATAGAACTCAGATAGTTCTATTAAATTCAGGGTTGTCAGATACAGTCAACTCAGAATAGTGCGAAACTCAGCTAGTTTCATCAGAAACTAGAATGTCAGATACAGTCACTCAGTATTAGTTATTTCAGTTATACAGTTATCAGTACCTCATGTTATCAGTACTCAGACTCAGTAATCATGTTATCACGACCCTAGTTACAGTTATTATGTAGTCATGTATATATTCTCACGTTCATATTATTCAGTCAGTTAGTATAGATTCTGCATGTAAATCCTTTGCATTCAGCCTACCTCACATGCATACCAGTACATTCAAAGTACTGACACATTTGCGCTATGGTGTCTTATACCATAAGTTCAGAAGCACGAGCTCCAGAGCATCAGTAACATTCCAGTCTCCGCAGTCAGAGTTAGCAGTTAGTCCTCATCTTTCGAGGACATGATCATTTCTTTATTATCTCATTAATTAGTTTATTAGTTGGGGACATATCTCATCATCTCCTTATTCAGACAGTTATGTTTTAGAGGCTTGTCAGATTACAGTATGTTTAGACAGTTTTGTTTTGGGCATTTATACACCATCCCAGATATTATATTTGATCAGATATTATGTTATAGTTTGAACCATATGGCCTTTCAGTTTATGTTTCCGCATTATACAGTATATCATACAGTATACAGGTACAGATATCAGTCATGGGTTAGCTTGTGATCCTTCGGGATCATGAGTACCGTGTAGCGTTCTGGGTACCAGATTCGGGGTGTTACAGGTACCTCTCAAGTACTGCTAGTAACACATATCTCCAAGTTGTAAATTAAAGTAAATCTGGTGAGAGGATAGAGAAACAACACAGCAATGATTGGCTTGGGCATCATTTCCAAAAGTTCATCCAACCTATAAACATCATAACCGTGCCTCATCTGGTGGAACACCGAGATGCCAAACAAACTGGTCAATTAAACAACAACAAAAAAAACATATAATAAATAGAGTCAATAAATTACATTATCTTGAATCTCAATTGACTCTCTCACGAGCAGGGGCAGAAAAATTACACTATCTATATATGATTAAAATTATTTTTAATGTATATATATACCAAGTGATTTCTTTCCATTTGTCTCAGTCTTCACGAACAGAGTTAAATGGGATAATGTTTGTACCCATGGAATCATTTGAGGTGGGCAAGAGTAGCTTCTTTTGGGACAAAAGAAGATCAATCAGTTGATTAAGGTGTAAGAAATTTGCACTAACCATTCAATCAGTGGATAAATAACAATTTCAGTTTATCAACTTATTAAATGTGATATTCTTTTTCATAGTGACATCAATATATTTGGAAGTTAATTCAATGAAATCTATATCAAGAAAAATAAATCAACAAACTTTATACTATTTTACAGTACCAAATGAAGAAAATAAAGAGAGAGAAAGATATACCTGATTCATGACATCGGGGTTAACTTCAAGAGGAAGCTATTTCATCAAAGTTCGTTGATCTTGTAATTGATGGTATATTACCATTAACATAGTGAGAAAGAAATTTATTATAATGAAAAATGGGTTAACTGGATAAGCAAAATGTGCAACTGACTTTCTTCTTTTTATTCTAAAACTGAGGGCAAACGTTACATATTTTAGCGATGCGATAATGATGTAATATGTACTAATTTGTTTTATTTGAGAGAAGCAAAATGGCCCTTAATTGACAAGCTAGCAGGACAACGGTCAACTGCTTCTGGAGTAGTCTCTATCATGTGGTAGAGGAAATAAGCCACTTGATAAAAATAATATTGAGAAACTATGAAAGAAACAAGGCGTAACTGCAATCCTTCGTTGTTGCATCTCTATTAGGAAAATTTGAACCATGACAGCAACATCTGCAAATTATTAGCACAAAAAGTTTGTAAATATTGAACTCAGCAGAAATGAGAAGTTACTCATTGAAACAAAGACACAGATCAGGAAAAACGAAAACTAAAGTCGGACTCTTTCATTCTCATCTTTATTAGCACAAAAAAGTCTTAAGAAATTGAATTCACCAGAAATGAAAAGTATCTTAACAAAACAAAGACACCGAACGGGAAAATTAAAACTAAAGTCGGGCTTTGTCATTCTTATGTTGAAGCTACGCTTCAAAAGTCATGTGTCCCATGTATCACAAGGAAGTCAACACATATTATACAACACTATCTAATAAAAAATTCATTGGACGCAGATTATAATTATATGTTCTACCATTATTTGGTGTGGCAGCAGGTTTATTATCTTCCCCATCAGAAGTCCAACCTGTTTCAGTAACTACGACTTTTATTTTTCTGAAACCAGCATCTTCTAGAGCTGCATATGCTGCATCAATATGAGTATCGAGCAAGTTATCATAATGAAGATGAGTTCTATTTTCAACGTCACCTGCGAGTGAGTAGTCGATATCTGAACAATGTCACCTAGCCCAAGCTTTTTTGTTCACCGTCTCTACCTCCTAAAACTTCATATGGTATCAGGAAGGAAAGTTTTCACATTATTTTTTACCCAATTTAGAGCATGATCTAATTAGCACTCATTTGTTTTACAAATCCATTCAGAAGTCCAACAACCAGCTCAAATCTTATCCCTTTAAACGCATTAAGGACACTAGGCTTTGCATAATAAATTCTAACATTCTTAAGTTTTGCTGCTCAAAGTAGTTTAGCCACTATATCAGGTGAAGGGATGTTATCTGCAACTTTCTCATATAAATGTCATATGTTTCTGTGAATGCTGTTGTAGTCTATTCAGCTGAAAACAGAAGGCGAAAAAAGTCATTAGGTACAAATGAAAAGAACAAGAAAACCAGTTTCACACCAAATGTTAGACTCAAAAGTGTCTAACAAAGAATGCAAATATTAAAGCTGAAAAAACTGATGTTGATTCGGGCGTAATGATACGTTTTGACCAGCTTATTAAGTCAGAAGAATCAACTTGATGTGATAGGTGGTCAATAAATTAAAAATAACATAAATTTGCAGGAAATTTCTTCAATTAATCTCTAATAGAACCTGTGAAGCACACACCTCAATCAATTTGTAATTGAAGGTGCCTCTTAGAGCATTTTCAACTTATATTTCTTTTAAATCATCATGCGAGAATGCATTTACTGAACTTTCTGTTCATGAATCGAATACATGAAGAATTTTAAAAAAAGTCTAATATTCTATGGAACATTCAAAGCATTTAAAGAGAATATTATTTAAATTAAAATCCCACTTGATAATTGTATAAGTAGCGTAAGTAAAACTTCAGGGGAAACAACTTTTTTTACAAAAGCTCACTGATGAAATAGGAAGGGATCAACAAGTGGCAGCAACATAACACTACATACTTGTAGACATTAGTTAATATATTTCACGACAAGCATTATAAAAATAAAAATTCTTACGTCGTTAGTTAACTGAATGCCTTTTTGATAATTTTATCACTACAACGTTGTATGTTGAGTGATCGTCTTTTCGATCTGTTGTCATTGCCCTAACCAACAACTTCACACCTTTAGAAGTTTTAGCTCTAGACAGCCACATAAAGCTGACTGTGGGAAAAACAGGCTCACGCAAATAAATTTCAACATAATCTAAAGTTTGACCTTGAGCTTTATTTATAGTCATAGTAAAACATAATCGTATTGAAAATTGTGTTCTCTTAAAAGAAACCGACAAATTCTCATATGCTGAAGCTGATAGTGGTATGCAAGGAATAAAGACATGTTTGTTTTGAAAATCACCGCTAGCAATTTTAGTACTCATAACATTTGTTTTAAAATTACAGCACGTTAATCACGTACCATTACATAAAACTTCAGAAGGATTTAAGTTTTGTAGTAACATCACTGGGTAATTTTCTTTTAAAGTCAATCTATAAGGTGGAAAATTAGCAGGATTTATAGTATGTAGATAATCTTCAAGTTCACTTTGATCATTTGGTCCAATAGTTTCATCAATCGTAACAAATATTTTCGCACTATTTAGAAATTTTGATATAAGCATCTCATTTATTTCATGAATATAATCATTTTTTGTTGTTAAAATAACACGAGAAGCTAAAGCAGAAGAGTTATGAAATAACGAATTTATGTTAGGATATGTTACCTTTAATAAATCATCTAGAGATTGTTCTTCGGTGGTAAAAGGAATGAGCAAAGATTTGGGAATTTCAACTTTGTCGTTGGAGTTATGTTTTTCTTTTCCATTGTCAATCCTTATTAGATACTCAGAAAAAGTTGGATCAATTCTTGCACGCATATTCTTTGATAGGTACAATTTTTCTAGTTGGTTTCAAATTTATGAGTATAATAAGATTTGTGAAATGAAGTCTTCTTTTTTTCCATTTCACACAACAGAAAGAGTTTGTCTAAAATCACCACCTAAAACAACAACTTTTTCACCAAAGAGCATACTCGTATCTATGAGATCTTTTAAAAGTAAATCAAAAGCTTCAATAGTTTTTCCTTTAGCCATTGATGCTTCATCCCATACAATTAATTTTGCATCTTGAATTAAAGAAGCAAGTGAACTTTGTTTGCTGACATTGCACCCAATATTCTTATAAACATCAATAGGTATTTTAAACCATGAATAAGCAGTTCGTCCTCCAAGAAGAATAGAGGATGCGGCACCAGAACTTGCAGTTGCTAATGCAACAAATCCTTTTGATCTTATCGTTGCTAATAGACTTCGATATAAGAAACTCTTACCAGTTCCTCCAGGTCCATCAACAAAAAAATCTCCTGCTCTATTTGAAAAAACTCTATCAATTATTATGGTATAAGCTCTTCTTTGTTCAATATTAAGTTTTTTTCTAATAACATATCCTCTTCGCAAACTTTTATATTTCTCTCAAACTGAACATATTTTGCTTCTTTGGCAATCGCGGAGCTTTAATATTTTCTAGAACAAGCTTGTACTCATTAATATCATGTCCCATCGAGTGTAATTCATCATTAATATGGTCCAAAACTCGACGACAAATATCTTTAAGTTTAATATTTCTCAAGTTTTTAAAATCTTCTGACATAAATTCTTCAAATTGTTCCCATAATTCTTTAGGATTAGTAGGATTACAATACACTGATAACGTAGCGAATAATCATCTCAAACTATATGGTAATTGGTAACTCATAGCTTCAGTCATACAGTTAATCAAACTGTTTTCAGAATGTAGTAATCCTTTTTTTCTGTTGATTCTCTAAAAGTAGAACAATATTTTTGTCGACTTTATGAAGATCTCTATATGACTCTGGCGCTCATACATCCATTAATAATAATTTAAGATAATATCTTTCTCTTTCTGTTGGATGATATGTCACAATACGTCTGGTAACTGAACGTTGTTTTTGATGTGTCCACATTTTATATGTGTTTGACCATACAAAATATTCAAGGAATATTTTGTATAATAGTTTAAGTTTTTTAACATCTTTATTTGTTTGGATCATTACAAAGAATTCGGTTAGCATGTTTTTCTAATCATTAGATTTCTTATAATTGAATTTATACTTTGAGCACTTTTAAAAGAAACACATTGTTGGTCATCAAGATGTAATTGAAGATGGTAAACACTTGGTGTCATCTCACTAATAGGAAAACTAAATAAGCGTCATGTAGCTTCAGGCAGAGATACCCACCGAGCAGATTGATACTCTTTTATTTCATCAATTTCTATTTCTTTATCATGATCATGCATTTAAAAAGCAATTTTATCATGTCCTTTGCAAATATATTTGTAAAGATACTTTACAACTTTGATGTCAGAGCATATTTCTACATTCGACAATTAAATTTACCAAGTAAAAATGAATTGTATGGTGCTACCCAAGAATTATCGAGAAATTATTCTCTAACCTTTACAGTATGTCCTAGTTGCCGCCTTTTATAAGTTGGATATGAGTTTTTTCCTTTTGATGTTCACTCAGTAAAATCTCTAGGATAGTGAAATTTACAATATCCATTTTTCATACATGAATTTGTAGGATTTAAGTGGCCACAAGGATCGTGTATCATATGATGTGCAACAACTGTAAGTAAGCCTCTTTAGTAGAATTGGGTAATTCAGCATGAATAAATTTGTCATAGGACTCAGGTGTCAATAATTTGTATTCATTAGCAAGATTTATAAGAAAATGTGCATGTGGGAGCCCGCATTTATGAAATTCTATATTGCAAATAAAAGCAGCAACCTTTCCAAATACGTTTCTCTTTAGTATATAAATTTTTATTTCCTCAACTTTTGCTCTAAATACTCTACTAATTAAATCAGGTCTGTTTTGTGCTTCGTCAGTAGGTAATAAATGTTCTTTTATTTCTGGCCTTGTTGGATTACATGTCATTGTTAAAAATAAATCAGGTTTTCCAAAATGTTGAACTAAAGCAATAGTATCAAGATATCGCCGACACATGTCTCTTGGTCCTCTTGTAAATGTAATAGGAAGGAATATCTGTTTTCCAATTTTTGCAGCTTCTCTTTCACCATGTCTTCAGACATCAAGAAGACCTTGCAAAACTTTCATTTGAAATAATTCTGGATTGAAGAAAAAGAAATCCAGTCTTTGTGTTTCAAGTTTTATAAACATGTCAACAATATATTGTTGGAATGCTTTTCCAGTAGTAAGAGTTCATCATTTTCATCATTTCTCATTTGAATTTTGTAGCAATAATATTCATGACAAGAGACAGTATTTCTTTTCTTCTTTTGTTGTTTGAGTATTTGAGCTTCCATATCAAGAAAGTTATCTATTGAACACATATTTTTAACACTTGGTAAGTGTTCATGTTCACAGGGAGTACAATGTGTGATACTATTAAGTGGTTGTATTTTTTTTATACCACAATGCCAGCCATCTTGACCATATGAAAATAATAATGGGCACTGCAAGGGATCATAACATCCATAATAATAATTAACTAATTGACTTTGATTATTGTGAGTATAAATTCGAATGAGGTGTGGAAATAGAATGCACATCTCCATCAACCCATATTGCTGAAATTTCAGATGAAGTAGGAAAGTTATATATAAGTTGATCTAAATCAGAATCACATTTCAGTGTAATATGAAAGTGTGACAGTTTTGGAACATCAGATAGAGATTTAAGAAAAAAGAATATAGATTAACTTTTAAGATACAGATCAATACAATCAATTCTATTTGTCACTTCATTTTCATTGTCATAAAAGTATAGTTGCAAGATTTTTCCTTTTCCAGTTTCTGGATATAAATCATCAATAAAGTGGTACATTTTTCCTTAAACTCTAAAGGTATAAATACCATGATATCTTTGAGCGAAATCTTTGTCATATTTTACTCCAAGTGAAGTGAATGCAAACATATTACTGTATTTTTTAACATATGTTCAAAAATGTTGAGACTTTTCAGAAGTATCTAAGAATAAATGTCGTAGTTCAGTAGGCATTTTATGTGTTGTAAGCTTAATTGAACCATTATCGCAACAAAATGTAGGTGGTTCGTATTGAAATCTTTTTGCACCACAAAATTTATAATTTGGCACAACTTTCAAAACTACATATTCGGTTTGTAACCTATTGACATTAATGTGACGACCTCTATTTATCTTATGTCCTGGATAGTGCAGAAAAAGTTAAAAATCAATTTAGAGTTAAAGGAATAGTAGTAAATATTGTTGTATGTCGACACAAATACAAACCTTTGTTTGTTATATTTCCCAAAGCAAGTCTACATTGGTCATTAGATGTATGTGATGTAGAACCTAATATAAGACCAATTATGAATTACATGAGTAAATGTGTGATGGTAATAGTATGTTAATGGAGAAAATATGATTATACTTGCCTGTCTCGAAGATGCAAAAAGATTGAAGCAAACTTTTGTCCTTTAGCATAAGTGCCCGGTGATATATTAACTTCAGATGTAGTAGCTAATATATAAACTGATTCAAATAGGTGCATATTTCCAAGCATTTTGATGTGTAAAGAGCAAAAGTTTAATTTTCTAACCTTGTGTTGTCATAACGCAGACATCCCTTATTATGAGAGGTCTGTTTTGTTGAAATGTTGAATTAGATGCAGAAGATATTGATGTAATTGAATTATTCGGTGCATTAACTTGTGCAATACGCTTCTTTGAATCGAGTTCTCTGGTGCGTCATTGCAATAATAATGCATCTTTTTTAGTTGGAGAAATTTTGTTATATCTCTTACACCGATTGAATTTTATTTCAGCATATGTAGTAAACAGACAAGGACGTTTGTTATTCTGGGTTGAATATATTGTAGAGGCCCTTTTCTTATCTCCAGACATCTGCAGCCAAAGTATGTAAGAAATTGTAAAAGAAATAACGAAATTTGCTGAAGTCAAAAAGTCGGACATGAACGCAAAATGCACTACACAAAGATAGGTAATTGTTGACTACCACATTTTAGAAGAATTATAGATGCAACTCAGTTTACTGATGTTGTAGTTGATGTCATTTATTATATTCGACCGAAGAATAACTTTCAACACTTCAACACATTAGAAAGGTCCATAAACACTAAGGAGAACATTTTGTGGAATTTATATAACAAAGAAGGTTATTCTAAACTCTGCCTAGTTAATTTTATAGCGTATAGCAAATCCAAGGTCAGACTAATTAGAAGAGTGCACCATGTTGACGTAACACGTAAATGATCTTAATGAATCGTATCAATACTAAATGAACCCGAATAGAACAGAATGGATAACATGACTATACAGGCTACTATATAGAAGTATATATTCCACGCTTAATCACCTAGGAAAAGAATCATAACATTACTTCCACTTATCCTCCACTCTCTTTTGTTATATTTCTAAAGTAAGGATGTGTAAGAAGAAAATGTTAATTATCTCCCTTACCATCCCCTAAACAAATTGACTTATGAAAATATTCATACAAGAAAAGTTGAGCCCATAAAAATTTTCAACAAAAATCAAGTCGTATTAGCAAATATTGTCCTATAATCACTAATGTCACGATCCGAATTGGGGCCCTGGCCGTGACGAGCATTCCCGAACCCGAAGGCCCGGAACGCCCTCTGTCTATATGGTAATCATGCACATAATTCATATGATCAAAGTAATACAGAATAGACACAATAATACGGAAACATGGTCAACAATTTAAAACAGTTAAAGGCTTGAAAACATGCCCAACGATATTTAATAAACATCTGCAAGAGTCTGCGAAATCTCTACTAACATACTATCTGAATAACTGGGACAAGGCCCCCAGCAGATCAAAAACCATACTGAAATAAATACCAAATGACTAGGCCTTCCGAAGCAAAGAAGGCTCACCAACTAAACTCTGAGACAACCCTGTCTGTAGACTCTACTAAGGATCTAGACCCCTACACTGCGCCTCAGTACCTGGGAGGAAGGGGGGGTCAGCACAATTATACTGGCACGTGAAGCAATCCAAAATAGAGTAATTGAACGTACGTACTCCAAAATGAAATATATATATATATAAAATACGTGAGAGCAAATGTTCATCAAACATTATGCATAAAACAGTTTCTGAAAAACACATGGGCACCTTCTGAAAACATGTAACCTGTCTGTAAATCTCAAACTCTGATCTGTGTATTACTTCTGAGTTAGGTGGCATCCCCTACAAGTCTGATATTCTACGGGCGATATGGAATCCGCCATTGACTCGGCGGGGAAGCCTCCAACCCGAGTATGCCGCAAAGGTTGGAGTTCCTGAATCTGATACGCCACACGACACTTAAGTCAGCGTATAACAACATACACGGGTTGGTAAACCACGATTTTAGGCAATGAGTTGCTTGAACTCAAGCCCTCTTCAGGGAACCATCTAACATCTCTATATGCCCATTTTTAACCTTTTCTGGACATGCAACATTGTGAATGTCTAAAATCATAATAGTCTGAAATGTCTATTAGTCTGAGTCTGATATGGCATTGGTCTGAATTGGTATCGTCATACCAAGACTTGCAAGTCATGATTTCTGAGCCATAATACATTAAGCTAAATCTTTCATTTAAAGCATAATTTAGACCACCAAAAACATGCAACTGATATAGAAGATTTCGCGTTTCGAAACTCAAGTCAAAATCATGCAAAAACTTCATCAACATATGGTGGTCTAGTGCCTTTAGCAAATCCATGCACTCTTTCATTACATGCATTATGAACATTAAACATTCATGCTAGATTCCCTCGTTAGTGATTTAAAACCACCTTTAAATCATAACAAGAGTTCAATCATTTCATATAGTGCTTTTCAAGGATGCCTTGCAAAACAATTCTATGCTATGAGAAATCTGAAAAGTTCATAATAAGAGGGAATTCACCGAAAATCATGCTATCAACAAGAATTCATTCTTAAATACATGGTTTCATACATTCATATTCTCAAATCACTTTGGGGAAGGTCAAAAGACCAAAACAATATGTTAAAACATTTAATACAAGAATATATACATAGATTCAAAAACCCCATTCTAAAATATGATTTTTCTATGCCCATGAAAATTTAGGAAAACCCCGCGTACCTCTATTTCGAAAAATAACGGGTGCTTCTTGAAGCTTGTGGATTGGGGATTCCGAATCTCTACTCAATTTTGAAAACCCATGGTTAAATCTTGATTTATTTGGGTTTTTAGTTTGAAACCCTTGGGAGTGTTCTTGAGAATTTTTAGATGAATGTGGATGTATTTTGGTGAATTGGGGACTGAATTTCGTGTTTATGGCTGAATAAGGGTGGAAAAAGGACCATTTTGCCCCAAAAAAAGGAGTGTTTAAGTCACTTGAAACCATAAGATATGCGCCGCATATGATATCACATATATTTACATAGGCGCCGCATATGATATCACCTATATTTACATAGGCGCCTCATATGATATCGCCTATATTAACATAGGCGCCGCATATGCTTTCCAGTGGCCATGTGCGATTGGTTAGGCGACGCATACTACTTTGAAAGGCCATAACTTCTTGCTCGGGTGTCGGATTTTAGCAAAATTGGTATCGTTGGAAAGTTAACTCGAAGATCTATCATTTGACACATAGGAGGCTCTCTAATTCGACATATACAGAAAGTTATGGTCGATAGAAGCTGACACAAATTACAACGTCCACTAAAACTTAATCGATCAAAATAGTTTCAACTCGTCCTCGAGTTGAAGGACCTCTATAGTCTAAATTCATGCTCAAATGGATTCGCATACTACATAATTGATTAACACGCCAAATTGGCATAGGATTTAAGGCTCTGGGATTATCAACGCGTCAGAGTCATGGTTTTTATTCTAACCCGAAATGTGGAGTGTTACAACTAATAATGTTCAATTTAGAAAAAGTACTAGTATAGGGGTTTGGCAAAACAAGGATGACACAATCCGCAACAAGATGGCAAAGCGACAAATAAGGTACCTTCCTTAGAATAGTAAATTATTCCTACAACTTTGTTCTAAAATTTAACATGAATATGGCCAATTTATTAAGATGAGAATAAAATGTTTACCTTTCTGTGTAAATTAGAGAGAAAATGAAAAACTGGTCATAAGAAAAGTAAGAGTGGGATTTGACTTTTATACGGCTTTTTATATTCGAAATTTTGGCAACAAATTATAGAATGTTGCCTTCTTAAAACCTGGACTTATGTGGCGTCTGGAGACGATGCATGGTTGAAGGGCTTTCAACTTCATGCATGAAGTATAAAACAAGTAAGGAAAACTTAAATGTTCAGTAGTTTCAAAGTAAATACAACCAACACTTTTATGGGTATATTTTTGTGCAGCTACGACCTTTTCTCTTCTGGCTCCCCTTAAGCATCTGCTTGAAATAATATGTTGCTTCTATCTTTGTTCTTTTTATTGAAAAATTGAATAATCATCCTCTTCATCCAGAAAGGTTTACCCAGAATGTGTTTAAATAATGTTGGAGTCAACAGATGTTCCTTTTACTGTGAAAACAAGGCCTAGGTTTGCTCTCAATTTGATTTTTTTAGTATATAATTTGTATGTGGCATTAGACAATTACATTTTACTTTGGAATCCAATACATTTATCTTCTTTCAGTTGTCAATATGATGTGTAGTTTATATTTGTTCAGAATAATTTGTAGATTAAGCCGGTGACATATCTCTTGGACTACTGTGAATTCTTGTGTCTGTAGTGTAATGAGAGCCTATTACTATTTTCCACTATTTTAGGTAGCCGGCAAAGTTCTTTGGAGAGCTAAAATGTATGCAACTAAAAGCTACATGTAGTTTTAACCCAATCCAAGAATATCCTAAGACAGAATGCATTTATACCATACAATTTTCCACCGACTGTATCACCGATTAAATTTCTGGTCAAACATTAATTCTTTATTCATTTTCAAGTTAATATCATTTCCAACAAATTTATTCTCCGTATAAAAAGAATTCAAGACGGGTTCAAATTGTGGAAATTGTCTATTGCAAAAATGCAAGGTAAAGTTGCACACAATAGATTCATGTGGTTCTGCCCTAAGTTGGAGTTCACGCGTAGTAGGAGCTCAGTGCACCAAAGTTTAAGTTGGGTAGGAATGCTGTGGATATATGTACTTAAATATCCCTTGTAGAAGTAAGTTTCATGTAGATTTTGTGTTCAGGATATAGTTTTAAAATATGGGATTGTATCTTCGTGTGTGTTGGAATGGAGCGATGGGTACTATAATGGGAATATCAAGACCAGGAAGACTGTTCAGCCCGAGGAAGTTAATGAAGACCAGCTGGGATTGCAGAAAACTGAGCAATTGAGAGAACTTTGTAGTTCCCTCTTAACAGGTGAAAGTGAATAAGACCTACAACCACAGGCCAACAGGCCGTCGGCTGCATTATCTCGAAAAGATTTCACTTATATAGAGCGATATTTTTAGTATGCATGTCATTCGTCTTGAACGTTGGCCAAGGGTGATTTCTTGAAATTCCAAATCTTGTGTAGGGAGTTTGCTTTCTGATGTCTTGATAAGAATTTATATAGTGCACCAAGGCCATACTTGGTTATATCTTAGAACAATCCTACTATTCGATTGACGTTTTATAGTTTTCATAGCTATGGAAAGAAGAAGCTAGCAAAGGATTCTAAACAATTCTATTTAGTCATCTAATTGCATCTATAGATGCAACACTTGACAAATACAATATCACTTAATTTTGAACTGGAAGGAGCAGTTGAAATCACTAATAGTTGTAATTCCTCGGATAGCTCCTTGAAACCTTTTGTGTCTAACCGAGTAATTAGGAATCCAATCGTAGCTTCTATTGACATGAGATTGTTGAAGTCACCACTTATCAGCCACATAGACTGTACAAAAGAGACTATTTAATTAATTTTATCCCATAGTTGTTGCCTTTGTCCAAGATCATTGTTTGCATACACCACAATGAACAACATAGTAGAGTATAATGTTGTATTCTGTACTATCCAGTGGATGAATTGGTCACCAATCTCCACAATTTGCACATTAAGGTGATCTTTCCAAACGAACCAAATTATACCAATTGAAGCATCATCATAGTTGAACAAATATCCCAATCTCTGGCTAACACTATAATTCAAGTTGTAGAAGTAGTATCTTACAGAAATGCAAGATAAGTTCGCACACAATAGATCCGATGTGGTTCCATCCTAACTTAAAGTTCACACAGAGCACGAGCTTAGTGCACTTAATTTTTAGTTGTGCAAGAATCCTGTGGATATATGTACTTACATATCCCTTGTAGAAGTAAGTTTCATGTAGATTTTGTGGTTAGGATATTGTTCTAAAATATGGGATGCTATCTTCTAGGGTGTTGTAATGGAGCGATGGATACTATAATGGGGATATCAAAACAAGGAACACTGTTCAAACGGAGGAAATTAATGAAGACCAGCTGGAATGGCAGAGAACTGAGCTATTGAGAGAACTTTATAGTTCTCTCTTAACAGGTGAAAGTGAAGAAGATCTACAACCACAGGCCAAAAGGTTGTCGGCTGCATTATGTCCAGAAGATCTCATTGATATAGATGGTATTTTTTAGTATGCATGTCTTTCGTTTTAAACATTGGAAAACAGTAATTTGTCGAAATTCCAATTTTTTTGCAGAGAGTTTGCTTTCTGATGTCTTTATAGGAATTTATATATTGCAGCAAGGCTACAGTTGGTTATATCTAAAAACAACTCTACTCTTCAATCAACGTTTTATAGTTTTCATATCTATGGAAAGAAGATGCTAGGAGAGGATTCTAAACAATTCTTTTTACTCATCTAATTGTATTTATAGATGCAACACTTAACAGATACAATATCACATCCAGAAAACTTTATCCTCCAAGGTTCATTATCACAGCTAGTACAATGAGAACCTGTTACTATTTACCGCCATTCCAGACAATCGGTAAGGCTCTTTGGATAGATAAAATACTTCAATTAAATGGTGCATGTAGTTTTAATCCAATCCAAGAATATAGTAGGAGAAAGAATGCATTTATACCATACAAATTTCTAGTGATTGTATCATTGATTAAAGTCCCGACGAAACTTTAATCCATTATCCTTTTACAAGTTAAGTTCTTTATGTCCTGTGTTATTCTACATCATTTGTAACAACTTTGTTTTTCGTATAAAAGAAATTGAAGACGGGTTCGAGCTGTGGAAATAGTCTCTTGCAGAAATGCAAAATAAAGTTGCACACAATAAATTCGATGTGGTTCCGTCCTAAATTCTTTATAAGAATTTACATAGTGCAGCAAGGCTACAGTTGGTTATATCTTAGAATAATTTGCTTATGTTTTATAGTTTTCATATCTATGGAAAAAAGATGCTAGGAGAAGTTCTAAACAATTCTATGTAGTCATTTAATTGCATTTATAGATGCAATAGTTGACAGATACAATATCACATAATTTTGAATTGGAAGTAGCAGATGAAACAACAAATAATGAAGTATTAAATCTCTGTAATCGTAAATTCCCAAGTTAATGGTCAGATTGTAAGAAGAAGTAGATCATAAAATTAGCTTTTGACCATGAAATTCATTTGATTTTCATATTAACCAACTCAAGCTTGCTTAATATTTCTATCAAACACTTCACCTGCAATCTAAACTCATTCCTACCATTCACCTTTCAACCCCCAAAAATTCTAAAACATGTAAAATTAAATTGGTGGGCAAATGAAAATCAACCAAACTTATCACCATTAAAGCTATAGCAGACTATGTTTATGAGCTAAGTGCAGTCACACAAGCCGCAACAGTCAGCAGAACACAAGTGAAGATGCAAAATAAAAGCAAAATCTATCAAGCAAATTGAAATAGTAAAGTAGAAATTGAAAACTAACCACGGCAAAACGCAGAAAAAGGTAACGATAACGAAGATGATAATCAGCTAAATCATCAATTTAGCGATATGTGTATCCATGGACGCTAAGAGAAACATCCATAAAATCTGGCTATATACATCTGCAATCAACGTAGCATTGCTAGAAATTGACACAACTTAGACAAATAGGAAATAACGAAAATGCCCCTTCCCGGTGAAGCAGGCATGTTGACGACAGGAGCTTGCATAGTGAACCCCCTCTTATATAACAAGGGAATAATACCATTAAACCTTAACCGCCAATTGGGTTGTTGCAGAGGAATAATGATTTTTATTTTTAATTAGTGATTTTGAGTTTTGGATAAGTTATCTTTTTAAAAAGTGTTTTACTTGTTGATATTTATGTTATTTTTAGTTAGTGATTTTGAGTTTTGGATAAGTTATCTTTTTAAAAAGTGTTTTACTTGCTGATTTTGAGTGGATATTTTCTGTTATAAGTTATATTTTCTGTTATATTTTGGTATTTCTGCAAAATAGCTGATTCGTAACTCAAGACTTGTATTTTTGTTATATATTTTTTTTGATTTATTCTTTGTCTTGAGTCGAGTGTCTATTGACAAGTCTTTTTTCTGATTTGTTTTTTACTTTGGATCGGGATCTTTGAAAAATAATCACTCTATCTTACCTTTAAGGTAAACATAACATATGTGTGTACTTTATCTTCGTCATACCCTATTTCGTACATCGCATATGTTATTGTTGTTAAAATAATTTATATTTATAATCTATCTCTATATTTATAATCTCTATATCTATAATATAATCTATATCTATAATACAGGGGCACAACTAGTATATACTCAGGAGGTTCATCCGAAATTTCTTCGTCAAAAAATTAAACTATTTATATATGATTAAAATTATTTTTTATGTATATAAAATAGATGTTGAACCCTCTTCTGCTGGTTTGTGTGTGCACTTTTGAATCTCCTTAATGAAATTTTAAATGAAATTTTAACCCTGTCACTGCTATATCTATAATATATATCTATAATCTATATTTATAATATATTAAAAATGTGAACGACTTTAGAAGTTTTGTTTGAACTTTTTGTTCTTCATTAAAAATCTTTACTTTAGACAAAATCATCTTTTCACTATTTTTACTAATATTTAAGATTCAAAAATTAATTAAATATATTTATGATAAAATCTTTCCTTATTAGAAGTCATCATAATTAATGACAACTAATATTTTCTTGATTAGTTTAAGAATTTTAAATCAACTAAATTTGATTTTAAGAAGATTTGAAAAATCAAGAAATAAATATAAAAGCGTTAGCATAAGAAAATTTAAGAAACATCAAATTTTTGAAAGTTTTAAGTACGTAATAAAAATGTAATCAATGATTTTGTAAAAACTTGATTTTAAAAATAAGGAAAGATTTTAAATTTAGAAAAAATAATCGTACCACAATTATGGTTCAAATTTGTATATCCTTAGCCACTGACAGCAAGGAAAAGAGGTACCGCAACACAAATGCGAAAGTGATGATCCATCGACCACTTAAAACTTCTAGTGGTAAAATATATATGTACTTACACTAAAATATATGTTTATGTTTATATCATTGCATTAAAGTGTGAACGATCTGTGAAAAGTGATTTGAACTTTTTGCACTTTATTAAAAATCTCTACAATAGACAAAATTATTTAATTTTAAATAATTAAGCGTTACGCATGCGAGACACGTACGGTTAAACTAGTAATATATTAAAAATGTGAAGGGTCATAGAAATATTGTTTGAACCTTTTTGCCCTTCATTTAAAGTTTTTGCTTTAGACATAATCGTCTTTTCATGATTTTTCCTAATATTTAACAAGTGAAAATTAATTAAATATATTTATGATAAAACTTTTCTTTATTAGCAGTCATCAGAATTAATGACAACTAATGTTTTTTTTTTCATTAGTTTAAGAATTCTAAATCAACTAAATTTATTTTAGAAGATTTGAAAAATTAGAAATAAATATAAAAAATATTAGAATAAGAAAAAGTTAAGAAGTATCAAAATTTTAAAAGTTTTAAGTACGTAATAAGAATGTAATCAATGATTTTATAAATATTTGACTTTAAAAAATTAGGAAAGATTTTAAATATAGAATAAAAAAAAGAAATATAACCGTACCACAAATATGATTTAAATTGATGCTTCTCTCTTAGCTTTTGGCAACAAGAGAATGAGGTACTGCATTACAAACACAAAAGTGATTAATCCATCAAATATTTGAAATTTCTAGTGATAAAATATATATGTTCTTATTCTAAAATATATATTTATATTTATATTAAAAGTGTGAATAATTTTTGAAAAATTATTCAAATTTTATATTTTATTTAAAATTTTCATAATAAATAAAATTATTTAATTTTAAATAATTAAACTTTACATATGCGAAAAACATGTGTAATTAATGTTGTAAAGTGAAAAGTAGAAGAAAGATGGAAAAAAAAAAGAGAAAATACATCAAATCACCTCCCAACTTGTCATCAAAACTTACTTTAGACTCTAAACTAATCGGATAATCATATACCCCCTTTAAGAACTCTGAACTGAATTAAATTCACCCCTTAACAGAGAGAGTGTATTCATTTTCCAAAAATCGTGTAAAAAAAGAGAAAGAAAATCTGAATTAATATAATCATACAGGTGTCGTTATTTTATTTGATAACATATAACTAATATATTTAATATTCTTTTATTTAGTATCTTACTTAATTTTTTTAAAACTTTTTATGTGGTCCCACTTTTTAATTTTTATTTTTAATTTGGTTGTCTTCTCCAACTTTTTTATTTGTCCATTGCGAGTTCTTAATCGAATCCAAACATTAGCAGAAGACAAGAATCAAGTAATCAAGTATTAATTTTCCATCAAATAAAGATAGACAATAGTATCCTATGCCAAAATTCGAGTTGGGTTAGAAAGATAAACAATTATTGCTCAACAAATCAAAATGCAATTTCACAACATCAAAAAGAATGATAGTGAGACTATTGAATCTGTGTGAAAAATCTAAAATCCACAGCCAATTCACTAACAAAATACAATCTCATCGAAGTTTAAATTTTCATAAACCAAATTTCAAAAATTTAAGTTTAGAATTTAAAAAAAAAGTTCAACAAAAAAGAATAAGAAAGGGGGATGAGAGCTGGTGAAGCTCAATTTGGTGGTGGAAAAGTGGCTGGGGTGGGATGAGAAGATGAAGAATGGTGATGGGGTGAGGGCGCTGGAGAAGATGGAAAATGGTGCATAGTATGGGGGTGGGGTGCCGGAGAAGCTAAAGAATAAGGTTAGAAATAATTTTTTTTAATATATACATGCATATATATATATATATAATTTTTTTTAATAATTTTCAAATCTATATATATATAATTGGTTTGAAAATTATTAAAAAAAAATTATTGACGTGACTCTAATATGACGAGAGTGTATTACACTCTCTGTAATGAAAGTGGTATAACATTTTTGGATGGTATAAAATTCAGTTTAAAGTTTTTTAAGGGGTATATAATTAGACGATTAGTTTAGAATTTAAAGTAAGTTTTGACAATAAATTGAGGATGATTTGATTTATTTTTTAAAAAAGAAACCTATAACCATTTGGACATGTATGGATGAGAAGGGGTGGTAGGGGGTTTCCAGATGTTTCCACATGGTGACTCTATCACCTCTCTGGATTTTTTTTTACACTTCCATGTGTTTGCACCATCAGTTTATTTTACGTACTCACCAAATATATCCCACATTTTAATTTTGTCATAAGGCTCATTGACTAACCCCTCTTTTTTAGTACCCATAATTTTAGGGCGTGTCTTTTTTAACTAATCACCACTAATCACCCCTCACTTCTCTCTCATTCCTTCTACCTGGTAAATTTCTTTTCCCTTTTTAATCTCTTCTTTTTCCTTTCTAAATCTTCAATTCTCAGCTTTTTCATGAAATGGTAGTTCTAAATTTTGTGTTTTTCTTTTGTTATTCTTTGTTTGACTTACATTTATGAGCTTTTTTATTGAAAGGGTAATTGTAATTTCTTGAAAAGCATAGTCTTGATGTGTTTTGATATGTGAATTGTGTTAAGAATCTATAGGTGATTCTAAATTTTTGAAAAAGGCAATATTTTTATGTATTTGAACATGGGATTCTGTTAGAATTTGTGGGTTTTAGTTTTTTTCTAATGTATTTGTGTTCATGGTCTGTTTAGGGATATCGGTTTGCTTCAATATTGAATTTCTATGATTATAATTGCTCTTTGATAGCTATTGTGCACGAAGAAGGTGTTTATTAAAGCTCCTAAGAGGGTTCAAATTCTTATTCGAGAAGTCCCTCTTGTTATACACAATTCTTGAATTTATATTTAGATGAAATATAATCATAATTGCTAAATTTGATAGCTATTGTGCACAAAGAAAGTATTTTGTGAAAGCTCCTATGCCGGCACAAATTCTCGTTCGATAAGTCCCTCTTATTATAGACAATTCTTGAATATGTGACAAGTGAGGCATGTGATAGTTTTATCAATAGGGAAACTAATTATTTACTAGTTGTAAGAGTGTTGTCAAAATTAAAAGCATAAGAAAGTGTCGAAAGCTTGTTGTGTTTTTAAGTGTTATTGAAGTGTGTTTCATAATTATATGGGCAATGAAGAAAAATAATTTCATCAATGCACAAGCACGAATGTGTAATGCAAGAAAAAGTGAAGTGAAATATGTCAAATAGAGTATGTAAAGTAAGTTCAAAACCATTTAATGCTGATGTAGTTTGAAGATTCAGTTTTAAATTTCTACTTCACTTTAGATGATTAATCTTGTATTAAATTTTTAAATTTCTTTTCCTGATAACTATTAAATTTATTCATGGTGTTGTTTAGACAACTGATGTCACTTTGCCAAGATGTATATATATAGTCTAGTGCTACTATTTTCAAGGTAGGGGTTTGTGGGTGATGAAGCACACACCTTAGTGAAACGAACCTGCACTAAAGTGCTGCTTAAGAGAGGTGAAGCACTCGGTTTGAAATTCACGTAGCTTCAATGACTAACCACTCCTCAAATGAACTTCTAACAATGTTGTATTTGGAGCATTTTTTTTTGTTTTTTGGGGGGGGGGGGGGGGGGGGGGGGGGGGGGAGGACCGAGGTGCCTTTTTCCTATTTAACTAAGCCTTGGTGGTGGGTAGGTTTACCTGCTCGCTACATTGGTGGAAGGTAGTAGGTACTCATGTAATAGTCGATGTGTGAGCAAATTGGTTCAAACACGACTAGTTCAAAAGAAAAAAAAGAACCACAGTGAAGATAAAATGGTGTCTTTTTTCTTCTATGTCAGTCGGTGATGTCTGGCGAGGTTCCTCTTAGTTCTAGTAACTTACGTACTTCATTTACTAGTGGAAGCACTCTGCATTTTTGTGTGGGTTTTCGTTGGGCCATGGGATGCTATGAATGTGATAGTTATCTTGATTTCTTGCATCGAAGATTCAGGGGAATAAGAAAATCTGGTCTGAATCTATGCATCAGAGATGTTTTGTGTCTTTATTCTCTTCTCTTTTTTGGGGGGTTGGGTTGGGGCCTGGGGAGGCTAGTGATCATATTTTATGAAGAGAGTATTGTGGGCATTTGAAGTCTTGACTTAATCTGATCAAAGTAATTGTTCCAATTCTGCAATGGGCTTCATAATTACCTCCATTTAAATTTATAAAGGTGCTTCAAGGTGTCTACTTTTGCTTTCTGGTAGTTTTGCCTACTTAGTTGTTAGATGTGGAGTTACTATTGACTGGAATTTTAATGAAATTGATATATTGGAGAGTAAAGTTTCTTACTTTTTTTGTTTTCTGTTTATTTTGTAACATACTCTCGGTACATTATGCGTTGGATTGAAGCGCAGTTGTTATTGTTGTTTACATTCAGTTCTTATACTCAATTTTCTTAGTCCTTACTGAAGGATGTGCATATATCACTTTACAGTAGACTTGGAAAGGTCAAAAGTGTTTTGTTCAAGTGAAAATGAAGGTCGTGAATGTTAAATGCTAGTCAGCTAATCCCATGTATTCTCCATCAAAGTGTAGATTTAGAGGATATCTGAATATGTTTCTTACAGTAGATGGAACTGCATATGGAGATGGTCCTCTTTAAATAAATTCCCTGAATTACTTGTCTTCGCAATCAGGACACTCTGTTGCTGAACTCTGTGAGTAAAGTTACTACAGTATGCCATCAAATTCCAAAATCGCAAATCGGGAGGAAACCAATGCATATAATGGTCCACGTTCCACTGTATATTCTGAACCTTGGTGGAACAGTGCTGTTTATAACCCTGTTTCCCCTGGGTTGATGCGGGAAAATGCATCAGATTCATCATCATTGGAACAATCTGTGGATGGCCAATCACAGTCTGACGGTGGAATCAATGAGGAAGATGATGATGCTCCTGAAAAATCACAAAGTATCGTAGCTTTCCCTGCAGGTATCTCTTCCATTTTTAGTGTTGCTGATGATAAAATAATCATGATCATTGACAGAGAGACAAGGTCTAGATTTTTTACCTTTTGTGAGATGTGAGAAGCTAAGTTGCGCGGACTCTTTACTTTTGATGCCGCACCCGTGTCGGATTCTACTTTTGGCGAATCCGACATGCACCAGCTGACATTTTTGAAGAGTCCGAGCAACATAGGTGAGAAGTACCAAGTAATTGTCCTTTTGTTATAACGACAAACAACAACATCACCCAGTGTAATTCCACAAGTGAGGTTTGGGTCCACAAGTGGGGTCTAGGGAGGGTGGTGTACGCAACCTTACCTCTACCTTGTATCGCTTAATCCATTTTCTGAAGAGCAATCTCATTGATACTACTCTACATGTTAAATATGTTGGTGCACATGACGAGCATTTCTTCGGCCTTTAAACTTTTCTGTACATTTTCTTTTCACTAACTGCATCTAGTGAAAGATGTAATCAATCTCATTGTTACTTTGGTATCGTATGGTTGCCAGCAAAGGGAAGTGCCTGAAAATTAACTTCTTTGTGGAGTCTTTTTGCCTTTTTATTAGTGATTTAGAATTGGACTTGTAATCAAACACAATTTGGTTAAACCTCTCGCATAAGAAAAACCTATGTTGCTTGGTTGCAAGCAATTAACATGGGTGAAGATCTAGAAGTTGGATTCATCATTTTAGTATTTCAGTGGATGGATCTGAGTAGGGTACAAGTACCCGGAAACCGCTAATAATGTGTAAATGCAATATAGTATGTAACTATAGTATTCTTTTTTTGATAACCATGTTGTCCGGGCTTGCTTTCGTGCACCTCGACTGAATGCACGGATATGTGCCACCTCCCACCATCAACAAATATAGGTACAATAGTATTTTCTCAGCATTTAGTTATTCAGAAGCTCCAAATTTAACAAATTTTCTGATAATGTTTTGTGATAATCCATTTTTATTATTGTTGAATAAACTTATCTTTCATGTTAAGTGGTACAAAGCAGGTGCGACTTATTTATGTTTTCTACCTCTTTCTTATAACTAGAGTTAGAAAATGAACTTTGCATGTGTCATTTGATTCTTTATAGCCATAAAATGTACTTGACATGTCCCTAGATGTGTTCGTGCATTTTCCGTCAAAATAACATTTGAGGCCTCTTCCTGATATCTAAACGAGGATTGTAGGATGCTGGAATCAGTTAAAAGCATTTTCATATAAAGGACTTTCTTCTTTCTGTTATAGTGCCAGCATCTTTTTAAATAGTCTGATCACTGATGTGAGTTGATGTTAGGGCGAGTGCTTGGAGCATGAGCTAGTTTAGCAGCGCAACTCAATCTAGGCTAAAGGCTCTCATTTCCTTAAATAGAAAATTCTTTGTCTTGAAGTTGTTGGACTATTTTCTTAAACTTGTAAAATTTTCTTAGCTGGATGTCTATTGTGTGCGGGATAAGCTTTTCAGTCGACCATCTGTATGCTGTCAATAATGATGATGTATGAGTGAACAAAAACTATGCATGCTCAACAATTGGAGGATGAAATATCCAGTTTTGTGGGAAACCCAGTGCAACTCTAAGTTGATGCTTTTGACGACGAGGCCTTCAATAATGAGTTCAATATCCTGTTGTAAGGTAGTGATAGGCAACATATAAATGACAATGCCTATTATGCTTTGCCCTTCAGCACATGGTAGTTGATAGGAAGGATTCTGTGGATTAGCTTATATGCCCTTTTGGCCTTTCAACTGGATAAGACGAGGCCTTCAATAATGAGTTCAATATCCTGTTGTAAGGTAGTGATAGGCAACATATAAATGACAATGCCTATTATGCTTTGCCCTTCAGCACATGGTAGTTGATAGGAAGGATTCTGTGGATTAGCTTATATGCCCTTTTGGCCTTTCAACTGGATAATGTATTTCCTTACTTTTACAAGTAATTTTCTCTTCTTGGATGCATTTATCCATTGTTCAGGTGACGTATGTTAGTCACCTGTGGTTTATGGATTTTGTAGTATCGAGGGCCTTTTTTTTTTTAAGGATCTAAGGACTGCTCCGTTTCCCTGTTTGTTGTCATAGTGTCTTCCTTTATTCATTTTCTGTTTTTGGCTTCTTCCCAGTTGGGGGAAGAAAGTTGTCATATCAGTTGAGGAAACTGCACCGCATTGATGCTAAAAATATGCTTTATAATGACCGTAAATTCCAATAAATTGTGTCAACCATCCCCTGTTGCACGGATTCTTTAATTTTGTTGGCCGCCAGTGTCGTGTCGACACCTTTACGTCTAGGGAATGGAGGATTCAATCAACATTCAATGGGGGTTCATTAAACAAGGTGAAACAGAGAAAAGAAGCGACAACACAACACAGAGCACAGAGAAGGAAAAAGGAAAAGATGGATACATGATTTATAGAAATTATCACATCTTATGAAGAACAAAAACGGTTTGTTTTCTTCTTTTGTCAGCCAAAAATAGATTTATGAAACCACTCCTTTTGAACTTGGGAGGTTTGTAGGTTGACGGAAAGTTTGAAGCAACAAAGTAGTGAAGCTAGGGTTTCCTTGCTTATCTCTGGTGGGAGTAACTAATAACTGTCATGTGTGGATGTTAGGGGTTTCTTGCTAGTTGCAGGTGGATTGAGATTCTAAAATGTGATGGAACAAACTTACATATTGAATAGTGTAATAAATAAGAAGGCTCATGTAGATTTCCTTTTTTTGTTATAGCAAGATCTAGAAGAACAACATAAATTGCCAGTTTTTTACCACTTAACATAGAACTAAAGCTTATTTGACATACTAATAAGAATGGGTTTCAATTTGTTTGACTAGTTTGACTTGACATGGAGTTTAAGAAAATAGTGAAGAGAAGATTTTTGAATCTTGTGGTCATAAACTAAAAATATGTCAAATATACTAAAATGCCATTTTAATCTTGTGATCTTAAACATGTCATGTGAAAAGTTGGAATTAAAGAGTTGCCAAAAGAGGAAAGAGACATTCTTTTAGAAATGGACTAAAAGAGGATTGTAGGACAAACAAATAGAAATGGAGATTGAAAACTGAGTTACTGTGGCCCCTTGGATCCCTTCTAGTAATGACCAATGGAGTCTTTGATTTAAGTATCTATAAATTAAAGGTTTAGATTGCAATTCCATTTTCCTATGCTCTGTCGCTGTCATCAATTTCCCGATCCTGTTTTTCTTTTTCTAAATATGTCATTTGTCTCTCTAAAATTGCTATATATTTTTCACTAAAATTTCTACAAGCTTTGTTCTTTCGTCCTTAGAATTTCACTGTGTAAAACCCATTTTGCAACTGAGTTCTCATTATTGTCATACGGCTCCAACTTCTTTGCGCAAAAGCAATTTTTTTTAAGATATGGGTTGTTACAAACATAGATAGTTAGATGCTAAAAGTTTGGTTTTGATCTTTCATCTATTTTATAAATGTCTTTTGGGAATTGAATGGTATATGAGTATGGAGAAGCGTAAATGCAAGCCGTGTTTGTACCATTTCTTGTCTGGAATAGCTTTGGAAGGTGAGGTAACCTTTGGGGCCTTCCGAAAGCCAGAGATAGTTTGACTGTGGTTTTATGTTCATCGGGGGAAACTTAGAGAAGAAGAGAATTGTTCATAAAGATGAAATCAAATTACTATTGGGAAGTGGTTGATAATGAGAAAGAATAAAAAATGAGGATTACAATCCAAACTTTTAATTTATAGACAGACACATGTCATTAATCGCAGAAAGACTATTAAAGAATAAAAAATGAGGATTACAATCCAAACTTTTAATTTATAGACAGACACATGTCATTAATCGAAGAAAGACTGTTACTGAAGCATATTTTATCGGAGGGGATCCCAACCTCTTCTGAATGACTAATTGTTGATTTTTTTAAACTATGCATACATGGTATTGTATGTGTATACCATATTAACACATCTTTCAGCTGTACTGATATTCCTATCCATGCTGCTGAATCCTAAAATTTTTGATATGAAGAAAAGGTGACGACTAGACCTGCCCTTGTGTCAGCCATCCTCTATGCCCCATATCTTAAAGTTCAAACCTGTAGAGAGGGAATCCGTTTATCCACTTACATTTGGTGTGCAATTAATTCCATAATGTATGGATTGTGTGACTGGTGCTAATCAGATATATTTTCAAGATCAGATGGGAGTTATGGGAAGGTGGATCAGAATTTTCAGCCAGCTGCGCCAGCCATACCTCCAAGACTTGATGGCAGCCTAGCACAGCCCCAACAGCTTGAACTTGTTGGGCACTCTATAGTATGTTTGACCCTTTATGGGTTTTGAGATCTGTTATAGTTATCGATTTTATTGAGTTACTTCATTGATAATATCATATGGTTCATGTGAAAAGGATTCTTTTTGATTGACATCTAGGCTTGTGCTCCAATTCCGTATGTTGATCCATACTATGGTGGGATGATGACAGCTTTTGGCCAGCCTTTGGTATGTCCATGTTCTAATTTTTTTATGTCAATTTTCATGTTTTAGTTCATGTACAGAATCTTCTATCTAACTTTTTAGAGTGAGGTTATGTCATATTTCGGTCAATATTTTTGATCTTGCTGCTAATGTGCGTGACTTTAGTGTATTATCTTCCTATCAGAACACATCAGTGCTTGGAAAGTGTGAAATCATATTTGTGTTGGTCCTCTCTTGAGCCTCTACTAGATTCTTGTCAATTTGGTGATGCTTTAGAAACACTCACCTTTTCGACACGACTTGCTGCCAGGGGCTTGTCTGAGCTTGTGCTTTACTGCCTTGGAGTATATTCTGAAGTATGTTACTTTCTCCTTTATTGTTCAGGATGACTGGGATGACCCATATCTTGTGGAAATTTGAGGTCCAAAGTTGTATATCACTGCAATAGTGCTAATGGATGCACAATTTCAGCACCATTATTGAATATTGCGGACACATCGTTTAAGTACCTTCAATTAAGTTACCAACCAGAGCGATTGAGATAGAGTTAGCCCAAGTTCAGTCTCATAGTATAAGAATCTAAGAATTTCTAGTGGCATTAGCTGCAGGTAATAGATTAAGAAGGGAGCTTGTGCTTTTGGGCAGAAGGGGAAATCTAGAAAAGAAGAGAGATGTTTACAACTCACTGCCAGTATAAAAGGGAATTTGGATCTCTTGGTTTTAGGGTGGGAAGGTTTTGATACCATCTTTCAACAACTTAGTCAACTGTAAGCTACATAGCACTTCTTTACAGGGCCACATTTCATCTAATCAATAGACATGACATTTCATATGGAAATGGCCCACTGTCATTTTCAGTGTAGAAAGCTGAATTTCATTGGAACTGGAGGCTCTTGCTTGGTCATTGTGTCATGAATGGCTCTACTCCTATGACATGTTACAGCGTAGAATCCATCGCAAAACCATTGATTGGTCCATATTAAGCATTCTGTACAAAAGATCGCATTATTATTATTATTATTATTATTATTTTCTTACATTGCTCAACATATTGAGGTTTGCCAAATGAATTATCCGATATCCATTTTGCTCCATGTTTATTGAAAGAACAGGCTAGAACATACTAAAAAAAGTGAGACATGATATGGAAAGATATCATGATATGGAAAGGTATTATCTGGTTGTTAGGCAAACTCAACATGCTCATGAGCCATGTTTATTTAGTCTTCGCTCTAATCTATGGCGAGATTTTTCTTTTGAGGTCTTTACTGACTGTTGCACTATTTAGGTTCCTCCTCATGTACTCGATATGCACTATGCAAGGATGCCCTTGCCGCAAGAAATGGCTCAAGAACCAGTTTATGTTAATGCTAAGCAGTATCGAAGGATCCTGCAGCGAAGACAGTCACGCGCTAAAGCTGAACTTGAAAAGAAGCAGATAAAATCTAGAAAGGTTAGTACTTGCCCTCTCATGGGGCCACTCGTTCAGTTTCTCTTTTCTCCTCATTGTCCGGAATATTTTTGCTGTCCTTTTACTAGCACTTGCCACATAAAATCAGTGTTCTGGAGATATATATGGAACTTTGGCCTAGTGCTTGTACCTATTTCAATTGGTGCAGCGGCAGATTTATGTTAAGCTTGAATGAATTTCCATATTTTCTCATTGGTTGGGCAGTGTGCGTTAATGAAACCTGCACATGTAAGAACTGATGATTCTCTCCTTCAAGCAAAATAAAGTTTCTGCAGTTAGTGCCCCTTAACCCACCTCACTTTTTTAGGAGTAACATGAAAGGCTATCTATGCTATCTTTTCGTGCTGTTTTTCTTAAAAGCATCTGAGACCCAATATTTTTGTTCTATGTTGGCTGTCGTTCCCTTCCACTTTCCTCTTCCAGATCTTGCATGAGTATGTAGTTGCTTGAAAAGGAAATCTCGTGCCGTTAGTTTCGCACAAATACTTTTACTTTTATCCCTTTCTATAAAAATATTGGGAAGTCACAAGACGGGGAGGAATGGAGGCACAACTTTCAGGCTTGAAATTTATTTTTTTTGTGTAGGTCCCTCATGTTGTATATACTGTTATGCCATTAGTAGTCATTTCTGAAGTTTGATGCTCTGGTCCATTTTCAAAGGTCATGATACTATCTCTTTTCCTCATGTTACAGCCATATCTTCACGAGTCCCGGCATCAGCATGCACTGAGGAGGGCAAGGGCCTCGGGAGGACGTTTTGCCAAAAAGACGGATGCTTCTAAGGGTACTGGTTCTGTGAGTTCATCGGGTTCTGAAGCTTTGCAGTTCAATGCTGCTGATATTCAAAGGAGGCATGAAAATGGAAGGTTGGCCGATCTCCAGCATTCTTATTCAAATGGTAGCAGTTATGGGAATCAAAGTAGCTTTCAAGAATCGAAAGACGAGTACCAATCTGCTGAAAGCAGGGAAGGAGGTTTTCCTGGCAAGTAATTGGAGAAACATTCATTTCTAAACTAGCTCTTGCACTGCAACGAGACTCGAGTATGGACAGAGAGTTTACAGGTGTTAGTTTCATTTCTTGGCTTTTTCAAGCTGGGCGGCAATTCATTCTTGGCTTTTTTACTTTAGTGTTAACAGGAGCAATAGAGGCAACGAGCACTGCGGTGTTGCAGCATTTGCTTGGAGATCTACATATTCCCTTGTGTACAGAGATGGATGAACTTAGAACTAGGATTAGAAGTTGTTCAGTGAACTTGTGGTTGGTCAGTTACTGTAGTTTAGGAGACCATGTAAAGAGGTTAGTTTTGTACGCTTGTCTTATCTCCTTTCTTAGTTGTTGCATAAATTTCTTGGTTTGGTTTGTTTTGATGTGATGATTTGTTATCAAAGATGCAGTAGGATGAAATGGCAGATTTGAGTTCAAAGTGTGCAAATATGTTCAGTGCATATGATACAGTGAAGGTGTATTGTACACAAATTGCTGGGAGATGTGCTCTTTTCACCTATTGAATCTGATTTCGTCCCTCATTTTATTTTAAAAAAAAAACATCTCCCGATTAATATAATTATATTACGTGTATGTCAATTGGAATTAGACACGTGACTTTTATTTATGGGAAAAGGACAAAAATAACTTCTTAGCTGCAACAATGGACATTGAATGACCCAAGCAATTTAAATGCCACTTAATAGCCATTTTGCTGCTTCTTTAATGCTATTCTCTTTGTTTCTTTTTTTTTTTTCGGCGGCTTTTTAAATCTTTTACCGCAATTTGCTGCTTCTTTGCAACTTTTGTTGACTTTTATCTTTGGCCATTTTTTTCTTTTATCTTATTTATTTATTTTATTTTTTATTTTTTCCTTTTTACCATTTCTCGTTGCTTTTTCTTATTTCTTTTTTAGTTATATAAATTGTATAAAAATTGCTGCTCATTTTTTAGTCTCTTTTTTGCTCTTTTTTAACAAAATCAAATACAAAAAAGTGTATTATTTTTTCAAATACAATTTAAAAATTGATACATATATACAATACATATCTCATACAATAAAATACATATCTTATACGTATTGATACAATACAATACATACATATATATATAACCTGATATACACTGATACCTCTTTTTTTTTTTTTTTTTTTTTTTTTTTAACTTTTGAAAATCAAGCTCAAAAGTGTATTTTTTCAAATATAATTTTAAAAAGGGATACATATTTTATCATATATACTGTACATATCTCATATTATAAAATACATATTTAATTCATACTGATACAATAAAATACATATACATAATCTGATACATATTGATACAATACAATACATATCTAACACATACATATATATTTTATACAACAATGCTGTAGTATCTATACACATCGTATACAGATGCATATTCCATAAATAATGATACAATTTTATGCACATCATATATAGTTTCTACATATATCTTATACAGACATATATTATTCAATAATTATACAACTTCTATACACATCTTATATAACTTTTAGCTTCAATAATTATTTAGATACATATTATACAGTAATTATACAATTTTTAAACACCTTTTATCGTTTCTTTATATATATATATAGTATATGAATACATATTTTACACAAAAACTATATAGTTTCTACACACATTCTGTCTATATATAGTGTACGGATAGTTAATACAGTAATTATATATTTTCGATACATATCCTATATAGTTTTGACATATACCTTATACATATAAGTATCTTATACAATAACTATACAGTTTTTGTATAATTGTATTTAACTGTTTTTTAAAAACAAAAAAGGCAATTATTTTAAAGTCAAGAAATTATAGCAAAAAAGAAAAGATAACACTGAAAACATTTAAGAAAAAAGGCAAAATGACCCAAATTGAAAAGAAATAAAAAATAATTATTTTTAGGAATTAGTATGGCCGACTGGCCATTAAATGTCAATGGGCTCAAACATGAGCCATTTCTTTTAAGGTGGACCACCTGGTGTCTGCCCCTCCCCCTTTTTTCCTGAGTTTTTTTTTTTTTTTTTTTTTACCTTTTTAGTTGTTTTTTCTTATTTCTTTTTTAATTTTATAAATTGTATGAAAAGTTACTGCTCGTTTTTTCATTGTTTTTCTTCTTTTTTTGTTGATTTTTTTCTAAAAAATCAAATAAAAAAGTAAATTTTTTCAAATACAATTTTAAAAAGAGATACATGTTGATATATATACACAATATATATCTCATACAATAAAATACATATCTAATACGTGCACATACATTTTATACAATAATGCTATAATATCTATATATATTGTATACAGATACATGTTTTATAAAATGATGATACAATTTTTATACATATCATACACAGTAATGGTCATTAATCTTATTCTTATGCTATCTTATTATTTGTTTGAAATTCATTTGTAATACCCCATACTATTCTTAGCTCAGTTTAACTTCTAGTTGCATGCATAAGGGGTTTAAGACCTGAAAATTTCACAAAGTGTTAGGGACTTAGTCAATTTTAAGGATTCTAAACTTGGAAGATTTTAAACTTGGTCTTCCCAACCCCGAGATGTTGGTTTTTGAGTTAATTCATGTTCAGGGATGTAAGGAGCATGTCTTGGAGAAGTTTCAGATTTTTTGGATGGAGTTTGGGTCATGTTTGAATCACGAAATCAGTGGGTTATCCCGATAAGCCTGTGGCGCGACATTAGTCCGGATGGCATGCAGACCACATCACGGTGAGGAAAGTTCACTACCGCGATAAGACCGCGTTATGGTAAGCTTATTACGTCCAGTTTTGACTTTAAATGACTGAGGGGCAATTGAGTCTTTTCTCCCTCAACCTAATCGTTCATAACACAACTTGGACGTCAGTTAAGGCATAATTGTGCCTTTCTTCTCAAAATTTTCTGTCAAGAAAACCCTCTCTTTCCTTAAGAACAACAAATTCAATTACTTTATCCCCAAGAAATCAAGAATTCAAGTTCCCCAAGTTCAAGAACCTTCAAGAAAGAATCATTTTTCTATCATTATTGTATTTTATATTGCTTAAGATGAGTTTAATTCATGTTTTCATGGTAATTTAAATGTAATTCAGTTCATTTATGATCCCATGCAAGATTTGAATTCCTCATGCTATGAATTTCAGTTTTCCATGTCTTAGCTAACTAAATTTCATTTTGTTGAATTCTCATGTTTAAAATAGGAAAAATTACAGAAACTACATCTTTAAGACTATAATTACAATAAATAGCAACACTTTTTTAAAATTACAACTTATAGCAAAAGTAACAATATTTTACCAACTTCATAGTAATAGAAGAATATGTATTTTTCAGTTGTGCATACGTATTTATGAGTAAAACATATATATTTATATATGTATTTATATAGCAACATTTTACTTAAATACAAATACAATTTGCTATTTTTCGTAATTATGAAACTGTTGCTATAAAAGTTATAATTAAGGCTACAGAGTTGCTATTTCTGAAATTTTCCCTTTAAAATACTCCCATGTACAAGTCCATACTTTCTACATGTTTGATGAAATGCCCAATACTATAGAACCATAAACACGAATCCAATATATGAGTCTTCTGTTGCAACAGATGGCTCATCTGTCACAATAGATGAGTTATCTGTTTAAACAGATGGCTATTATGTTGCATTCATGTTCGCGTGCTATCTATTATTTAAAAAATAGCACAATAGCAGTTACCCAGATGAAAAATTCAATCAAAAATCAAAATTTGACTTACCAAAGTCTCATATGAAGTAATGCCAAAGTGAAAAGTGATATACGAAATAAAATTTGACCTAAAAAATTGGCCAAGTAGCAGCAGTAGAGGTAATAACAACAACAACAATGGTCAACAACAAAAAGAAGATGATAATGAAGTAGAAGATGATGATGATGAAGTAGAAGATAATATATAAAGCAGCAACAACAATGAACAACAAGCGAGAAAACACCAATGGATGAGAAGAGAGAAATACGCTTTTTTTCCTCTGTTTCTTGTTATATTAGGTTAAAATTTGGGTCAAAGTGTAAATTTAAAAAATCGTGGGCTATTCTCAAACTTTCCCAACTTTCTTAATTCATAGTAAAGTAATTGTTACCTACACTCAATTATTAAGACTTGAGTCACCTACACCTCATTTTGAAACTCTTTTATCACTTTTAACTCAACGCCCCTAGAAACACACTCACGTCTAAACTATGATAAGTGACAATGAAAAGTTATTCAAAAAAAATAACCGGCAAAAATAGTACAATCTAATAACCAAATATAAGATGAGAAAGTTATATTAACTGGATCACGATTCAATACCTGAATAATGAAGACTCTAAACCAACTGAGGGTCATTAACATGCATATTTGTCATAAGCATAAGATAATTTATTGGTATAACAGCCTTCCACTTGGCTAAGTTTCTGCACTTACAACACTCCACAATGATAATGTATCCAAACAACAACAACAACAACAACAACAAACCCAGTGTATTCCCACTTAGTGGGGTCTGGGGGGGGTAAGATGTACGCAGTCCATACCTCTACCTCTGATGAAGTAGAAAGGCTGTTTCCGAAAGACCCCCGGCTCAAGTCACGAGATATCACACAAACACATAGTACAGCACAGAAGCAGATGACATAACATAGATACGGCACCCATAAGGAATATAAAACAGAGTAAAGCAGGAATGCAGGAATATAAAGCAGAGGAAAGCACACAGATTCGTAATAAACATGGAACACGGAACACGAAACACTGAATACGGAATCATAACAGGAATACACCCCCACCAATTAATTCCCTACACTAGCGACCCGAACTGGCCCTAATCCTCTGCCGTGATTCGCATCTTCCAGACCTTCCTATCTAGGGTCATGTCCTCGGTGAGCTGTAAATGTATCCAAACCTAAACAGAAATAAAATTGAGCGAAATATGAAAGTCTCTAAAGTCTACAACATGAAATAAAAATATGTTAATGAAATGATGTTGAGAAGTTGGTATAAGAGTTTAAGATAAAGAGGACACAAATTCAACTCATACTAGTAAAAATATTTGTTTCTATGTTCGAGACATTACATATTATCAAAGTACTCTCTCCATTTCAATTTACATGACATCTTTTAAATTTCAAGATTCAAATAAATTTATTTTTGACCATAATTTTCGAGTTAACAAAAAATAAATCAGACAAATGGTGTGTTTGGCCTGAAGGAAAATGCTTTCCTATTCTCACGTTTATTTGACTAACAATTTTAGAAACTGTTTTCTCTAGGAAAACAGGTTCTTTAAAGTTATAAAAATGACTTCCTTAATCAAAGTAGGAAAAATAAGTTAAATGTTCATACCACTCTCAAAATCGTTCATATTTACCCCAAGATAAAAGATTTTCACCCAAACCTACCCCCACCCCCACCCCCCAAATTTATCTTTTGAAAATTTTTAATTTCTTTTCTTACCCCACCCCCTACTCGATACCCCTACCTTCCGCCCTCCTCTCCTTCTAAAAATTATTCTTTTAAAAAAGGGAGTTAATTTTTTTCTTATGCCACCCCAACCCTGATCCCCACCCCTACCCGCCCCCTCCTCCCACCAAAATAATTTTCTTTAAACTAAAAAAATATTTTTTAAAATTTTTTAATTTTTTTCTTACCCCACTCTCCACCCTTACTAGCCCCCTGTCCCACCCTCCACTAACCCCTCTCCCTCCTAAAACAATTTTTTTTTTAATTTTTTGTTTTAAAAAGTTCAAAACATTTTCTTGCCTCACTCCGTTAGCCTATTTATTTTCATTGTTTTGTGTTAAATATATACAGATACTTTTAGAAAACATTTTTCTACTTGCATAACAAACACAAGAAAATAAGTAAAAATCAACTTCTTTTTCTAAAAAATGTTTTCCTCCATACCGAACACACCCATAGTTATTTACATTTCTTTTAAGATTATTATCAACTAAACTTTTGTTATAGAAAGTTATAACATGTCGTTAACTTCTCAATAGTCAAAGACTCAAAGTGCCTGCCCATAATGTAATGAATTGGAGTAGTACTTAAGTATTCCTAAAGCTCATATTGCAGTGCATTAAAAAAACATCTTTCCAATATTATTCTTTCTTTCTCGAATCGACCAGCTAACTACAACCGACAACAAATTACTTATTTAAACTATTGACATAGTACTTGCTTTACTTGATCGAGAACATAAATTAGAAAACAAAAAGGTGGACGTCCAAAGAAAAATCCTAATCATTGTATGGCCTATCAACACATCTAATATTTCCAATAATACTAACATACATGTACACATGACTTACCCCTACCATACTATTACTATTTTTACGGGTAAAAGGTTATTTACAATAGATCATCTACTAAAGAAATAATAATAATAATAATAATAATAATAATAATAATAATAATAATAATAACAACCCGATCTATTAAGGCCCGTGGGGGTGCCACGCCATCTGCAAACTTCGACGGACTCTCTCTCTCTCTCTCTCTATATATATATATATACACACACACACACAAATAATAAACACGACACCCACAATACCAAAGTTAACATGATCCGAATCAAAGCCTGGCCATGTCGGGTATCTCAAGTCCAGCCTGGACCGGAGATCATCCCCAATACCCAAATCATTGACCACCTTACACCCCATGCCAGATGAATTTCGAACATAGAACAAGATAAGAGAATATCAATTTAAAGATATTATAATAAGTCTATAACCAAAACCAACCATCCACAACCAAACAACCAACCAATACTAGTACTAATACCAATACCGACACAACTCATTCCCATAATAGTCCAACAAAGCCTCTAATCAAAACCAAAGAATATCCAGTCGGGACATGCCCCTGACCATAGCCAAAATAAGGACTAAAAAAAATAGTAAAGACATACAGAAATCCATAACATGAAATGGAATCTTTCGAAGTATGAAAGCTCACCACTTCAGTCTGACTGAAAAGCTGTCCCCAAATTACCTAGTCACTGGGCAGGAGGAGTGGAAGTGTGGCCGGTTAGTTATCTCATAGGGATACAGCGTCCAAAGACAATTATCGGGGTGAACGCTAGCATGTATCTTAAGGATAAAGATAAAGTAATGCCATCAATCCAAAACTAGTCAAACCAATACACATAACCATATGCAAATACATGTATACATATATACTATGCCGGGATAGGGAACTTCAAAAATCTTTGCTTGGGATATGTAGCTTTACCATTATAATTCCACCCACAGGCTATATGGGTCCAGTGTTACCCCATGAACGGGCTCCAGTGCGTGTTATCCGCATGAACTGGAGAAATCATAGATGGCCAGGGATTCCCTTGTACCCTTCATCCTCCATGATACATATATACGTGTATAGACTTAGGGGATTTCCTTGTACCCCACAAACACCGAATCATCAAGACCAAACCTCATGTCGGCAAACATGAGTTTCTAATGTCCGTCCTCAGGACTCACACCTTCACGGATAGTTATCACAACCTTCATTATTGCCCAATTAAAACATTTAACACATAACCAAAACACCAATTCTAGGAGTCAATTATTAAGGCATTATTAAGTGGTACCATCATACTGACTTTAGCTTACAAGCAATGTCATTAGCCAACACTTAGCGGATTCCCAAGTATCCCACAGACTCTATTATTAAAATCGCTTGGGGAATTCCTGTGTACCTCACAAGGTTTTCATAAATCATTCACTTAGGGGATTCTATTGTACCCACACGAGGTTTTGCTTAATACCATCCTTAACCATTTAACCATTTATACCATGCATTAGTTTTAAGAAACAAGCCAAGCTAAGTGATAATGCATAAACCAAAATCAATTATGCAAGTGTGTTGAGTTTATTACCAATTTCCATACCAAACAATTAATTTGGGGATTTCATTATGCCCCTATTTCCATCCACCATTACCATGCACTCCAATGCATTACCAACCATCAATTTAAGCACAATAATTTCATAAGAAGCATTTAAATCATTTATATTAAGAACCCTCAACCCATAGTTCAAAACCCACATCAATATTTCATGAACAATGCTTTAATTCACATGCTTTTACAAAATTGACAATGAGGGAAGAGTAACATGCCTTAAACACCAAGAAATACAGAGAGAAATCACCTTTGAAATCCCTAATTGATTAGTCTCTTGAAAACCCTAAGTGTTTTTGACCTTGAGGATTCGTGAGTGTTTTGAGAAGTAATTTGATTTGTTTCTAAGGGTTAATGATACCCTAAAGAGGTTATAAAACATGAGTTTCAAGTTGGGCAAAAGGGGAAATATCCAGAATGCCCTTAACTTAAAAGATGGAAAAAGGATGCCTTTGATTATGAGTCAACCATTGGCTCATAACCACTCCTTACGACTCGCCATCGTGAGTCATAACTAGGAAAGTCTCACAAAGTAAACAAACTGCAATCCTTATGAATCAACCAATCAACCCGTAGTGAGACCATATGACTCGTAGGGTCCAGTCGTAATCAACACAGAACTTAAATGGTTAAATATTGGTCATCCTATGATTTCATCCCATGACTCGTGACTTATCCCTATGGCTCATAGTGATCCACTTATACTCACAGAAGAATCATGCCACAAACTTACATGATTTGGTTACGACTCTTCTTATTGGCTCGTCACAGGTATTTGTGACTCATACCCTCAAGTCATACCCAGGACAGAAACTCAACACCATATACTGGTCACCTTACGACTAGGGTCACCTATCCCATCAAAACACCATATGACTCATGGGGTCAAGTCATAACTAAGGCAGTGAGCTCAAAGCTTAAGAAATTTTCAAGGGCTAAAATCTAGGGTGTTTTAGTTCTCCCCAACTTGGATCATTTATCCTTGAATGATGGGACAAGGCATTTACCGACATGATTAGACCCCAAATATCACAACTCTTACCTTTAACAAAGACAGAAAGCAAAGATACCAAGGAAATTACAACTTTCTTTAACAAAGACAGAAAATAAAGATGTAAGGGAATACACATACCGTAAGCACGATTTTCTAGAATAATGAATTGGAATGGGTACTTGGACTTCGTATCCTCTTCAGTTTCCAAAGTAGCCTTTTTAACCTTGTAGTTTCTCCATAGTTACTTTAAAGCTACATTCATTGTTTGCAACTGACGGACTTGCCGATCCAAAATTTCAACCAGGACTTCCTCATAAGACAAGGAATCCAAAATACAAATATCCTTAATTGGCACAACTAGTGATGGATCACCTACACACTTCCTTAACCTTGACACGTGGAATATCGAGTGAATAAAACTAAAACTAGGAGGCAATTATAATTCATAAGCAACATTACTAACTAACCCTCTTCAAGACCAAGTATGGGCCAACATACCGGGGACTGAGCTTCCTCCTTTTCCCAAACCACATTTCTCCCTTCACGGGAGACACATTTAAGAACACCTAATCGCCAGCCTCAAACTCTAACTTTCTACGCCTTACATCCGCATAGGAATTTTTGCGACTTTGGACGACTTTAAGTCTATCCTAAATTACCTTCACCTTTTCCATTGCTTGGTAAACCAAATCTGAACCAAATATCTCAGCGTCACCAACTTCAAACTACCCGATGGGAGACCTACACCTCATACCATATAAAGCCTCAAACGATGCCATACTTATCACGATCTGAGGCTACCCCCTAATTGCGACAACGATGCTTACGGTCACAAGTCACCACAAGCTAAACCATGAACTGGTACCTGATGTAAGCATTAAGTAAATTGATAGTAAAAGACATGTACAAAAAATAATGGATAGTTCCATAATGTTTAAATATTGAAAATACAATTAATAAGTGTAATAAACTAACTGACTATCTGAATGTTTAAAAAACCTCTAACTGACTGACTGGGGAGTTGATGGGACAAACCCCTAACTAACTCCAACTGACTGAATAGAGAAATACTTAAATATTTGAATGAAAGATAAACTTGTTCTCGAAAGATGAGGACTCACCACTGCTGCTGCTGCTATAATGCTGAACTTATCTAAGTGCGATCAGGCAACTGTGCATCCGAACCTATGATATAAGACATCATAGTGCCAAAAAAATATGCGGTCAGTACTTTGAATGTACTGGTATATGAGATGAGGTTAGGCTGAAATGCATGGGTTAACTGTGTATGAATATAATGACTGACTGAATAGCATAAGATAACTGAGTATACATGTATGAAAACTAAAATACTGAGAATGCAAGCCTAAGAATATAATGTTTCTTAAATAATCTATAAACTGAATCACTAAAATCTGATAATTGAATAACTGGAAGTCTGTATGCTATGGTCAAGCAAACCTGAACTGAATTCTGTACTGAACACTGAACTGAGACTGTGGGAGGTATCATCTAACCGACATGCCCTAATATAAGCTAATTGGGGTCCAACCTGTAACCTTATTTTAAAGGGTGTCAGTACCATGCCACGCATACTAATACATGGATCCACTAAACTGGTGTCCCGAAGGACTAGGGAGTTAGTCCTAAATTGGCGGGTGATCCTTAAGAGAGTGTTAGTCTTAAACTGGCGGGTGACATCTCATAATCCTATGTTGGCTACATAGTTCTAGAACTTAAGGATTGCTTCTAAGGACCCAGTCCTAGCTGAAGGGTGAGCCCCCATCCCTAGGTTCTCTCGGTGCTAAATCCTACTCCCAACTGAATTGACAGTAATTAATGGACTGAACTAAGCTCAACTGAACAAACAACTGATAATAATAACTGACTAAGAGATAATTCTCATGGTATATCTAAAATTATTTTAAAGATACCAAAATTATGTAAACAACTAGGTATCGGATATTCATAACCCTCTAGCACTGAATGAAAATAACCATACAGACATATAAAATCTTTGAAACCATAATAGGGAATCATTGTTCAAAATTCAACACTTAGGCATTTCATCAAACACACGAGAGTCATGAACTTAAGCATGGGAATGGGTAAATCATGTGATAATAACATAGTTACAATACTAAAACCATAAATTAAGTTTTTAAATGACAAGAGTTCAATATTCAAAACATGCAATGACTCATTCCATAAAAAACATGTGTAATCATAACTTGAAATCAAATTATCAAGATGTTCATGGGCATAATTCAACTTAATCATGTAAAATTCATAATTTAAAACATAAAAAGCAATTCTTGGACTCCATGGGTGAAAAGGGACCATGGATGAACATCACACATACCTTAAACCCTTAAACTTGAAAGAAGAACACAATTTTTGGATGTTTTATTGAATATTCATGAATTGGGGAACTTGAATTCTTGGTTTCCTTGGAGAGAAAGTAAAGAAATTGATGATTTGAGGAAAGAGTAGGGTTTTTTTTAAAGGAAATTAGAGAAGATGAGCAAATAATGCCCTAACTGATGTTTTAATTGATGTTTTTACGAATTGATTCGATAGGAAAAGACATAACTTTCCCCTAGGAGATTAAATTCGCAACTGGAATGGAGTTTAATGGGCCACCGTAATGCGATGTGGAGTCCATCACTATAAGCACCGCGACGCGATACTATCGTGGTGAGCTACTGGAATCAAAATCCAAACATAACCCAATCCTCATACAAAAAATCCAAAACTTCCCTAAGACATGCTCCTTACACCTTTGAACATGAATTAACTTAAAAACCAACATCTCAGGGTCGGAAAGACCAATTTAAAAATTTGCGAAGTTAAGAGGCCAAAAATATGACTAAGTCCCCAATACTTGGTGAAATTTTCAGGTTTTAAGCCTCTTATGCATGCAACTAGGAGCTGAACTAAGCCGAGAATAATACGGGGAATTACAATCCCAATGCTAGAGTGGTAGTTATTATTATATCCAAACTCTATAAGAGACAAATGATCAACCCAACAACCACCATAGTCAATCACGTAAGCTTGACGTGTATTTTCTAATGTTTAAATAGTCCTTTCTGCTTTCCCGTCTGACTGTGGGCGAAAAGCAGTACTAAGGCTCACCTTATTTCCCAAACCTCTCTAAAACAAATGCCAAAACTATGATGAGAACTGAGTACCATGATATGAAATAATAGAAATAGGATCCCCATGCAACTTCACAATTTCCTCAATAAACAAATTGGCATAGTCCTCCGAAGAGAAATTTGTCTTCACTAGCAAGAAGTGAGTAGACTTAGTCATCCTATCCATGATGACCCAAATCGAATCAAATTGATTTTGAGATTGAGGAAGACCGATACAAAAATTCATATTAATCACTTCCCACTTTCACATAGGCAACTCAATTTCTTGATACAACCATCTGGTCCGTAAGTGCTCAACCTTTACTTGTTGACACACCATGCATTTAGCTATAAAACTAGACACACCTCACTTAATATTTTGTTCCACCAATGGATATCCTTAAGACCATGATACATCTTTGTTGAAACTTGATGAATGGCATAACGCGACTCATGAGCCTCGGTCAACATCTTCTCTCACAACCCATTTACATCGAAAATACATATATCATCCTTGATTTGTATTAACATAGGATCCAACACTTGTTTCTCTTTCACCTTAGCACCAATAGGTGACTTTGCTACCTCTTGAACAAATATACCACCATCTTCAGAGTCTAAGAAGAGAACTCCAAGGTTAGACAAACGAATATCATTCACCAATTCCCACTCATCCTTATCCACACGAGCTAGACTCCCATGGATAAGCTACTAAGAGCATCAACAACCACATTAGCTTTACCTAGGTGGTAGTGGAGACTCATGTCGTAAACTTTTAGAAACCCAAGCCATCCCCTTTTCCAGAGATTCAGTTCCTTCTGGGTGAACACATATTGTAGCTCTTATGATCAAAAAAGATATCCACATACACCTCATATAAATAATGACGCCAGATTTTCAATGAGAACACCATAGACAACAACTCCAAGTCATGACATAATTCTTCTTTTACACCTTAAACTATCCAGAGGTATAAGCTACCACCTTGCCATGTTGCAATATAATGGCACCAAGCTCCATACGGGACGTGTTACACTAGACCACAAAACCATCAGTGCCTTCAGGCAAAGTTAAGACCGGAGCTGAAGTCAACTTATCCTTCAGTTTCTCAAAACTACCCTCACAAGCATCAGACCATAAGAACTTCACCTTTTTTGAGATAACTTAGTCAATGGGGTAGCTATAAAAAAGAAACTTTCCACAAACCTCCTATAGTAACTGGCTAAACCCTGAAAGCATCAGATATCGATTGGAGTCATAGGTCTCGACGACTTCTTAACCACTGTAACCTTCTATGGATGCACCATGATTCCTTCACTAGATATGACATGACCCAAAAAAGTAACAGTGTTCAGCCAGAATTCACATTTTAAAAATTTGACATATGATTGCTAATCCTTCAGGGTCTACAACATAATGCAAAAGTGAACATAATGCAAAAGTGATTGGCATGATCCGCTCCACTCTTAGAGTACACAAAAATATCATCTATAAATACAATAATGAACAAATCTAGAAATTGATGAAAGACCCTATTCATTAAGTCCATGAATGAATGTAGCCGGAGCATAAGTCAACCCTAAAGACATAATCAGGAAATCAAAATATCCATATTAGGTACAGAAGGTAGTCTTAAGGATATCCACCTCCATAATCTTTAACTGATGATACTCGAACCAAAGGTTGAACTTAGAAAATAACTTAGTACCCTAAAGCCGATTGAAGAGATCATCAATCCTAAAAAATGGATACTTATTATTTACGATCACCTTATTCAATTACCGATAGTCAATACACATATGAAGAGAACCATCCTTCTCACGTGCTAACAACACTGGTACACCCTATAGGGACATACTAGGATGGATGAAACTCTTATTTAAAAGATTGTCTAATTAATACTTAAGCTCCTTTAACTCCGCTGGAGCATTCTATATGGGGGAATAAAAATTAGATGAGTGTCCAGAACAAGGTCAATACCAAAATCAATCTCCCTATAAAGAGGGACACCGGGAAACTCATTAGGGAAGACCTTGGGGAATTTATTTACCGTGGGGATGGAATATATGAAGGGCCCTTCGAGTTAGAATCTTTAAACTGGACTAAATGATAGAGACGCCCTTTGGAAATTAATTTTTGGGCTCTAAGATATGATATGAGCCTTACCTTAGGCATTAGAGAGCCCCCTTCCCACTCTATAATTGGCTCATTAGGAAATTTAAAAATGACCTTTTGGGTCTGACAATCTAGAGAAGCATAACACGAGTGCAACCAATCCATCCCCAATATAACACCAAAATCAATCATTGCTAACTCTCAAGTCTACCAGAGTTTCTCTACCACCCACAGATACCACACAATCCCTATAGACTCTTCTAGGAACCACAGAGTCACCCATCGGGGTAGAAATATAAAAAAATCCAAAATACACTCGAGACCAAAACCAAAATATACAGCCACAAATGGGGTCACAAAAAAGTGGACCCCAGATCAAGTAAATAGTACATGTCATAGGAAAAAAGTTTCAACATACCCGTAATGACATCTGGAGATTCCTTAGACTTCTGAGGGGTAGTGAGAGGATAGAATCAATTCCGACCAGTATTGGAGCCAGATGGGGCACCCTTTTATGTAGGAGCTGTTGAAGAGGCAACTGAAACCTTGTTTGCCCCAAAAGAAACCTTACCTATGGGATAGTTTCTAAGCATATTCCTTGGATGACCATATTTGAAAAACCTATCCCTTTTCTTATCACAGAAACCCCGATACAATCAACCGTAAAATCTGTAGGAAGGATATGATGGTGCTGATTTGGCCCCATTATCCTAAGATTAGGCACCCTATGCCTTAAACCCACTATCATGTTATGAAAGATGATCAGTCGATGGCTTCGGATAAGGAGCACTAGCCGTAGAGTAGGAACCAAAACTCCCTCACTTTTTCTTAGACCACTTTCCACTATCTCTATCGCTCTGTTGTTGACCTCTACCTTGATCAGAAAATTTAAACTTCTTATTCTTTCTTTTCCCTATCCCCACCTGCTTCTTCTTCTCTTCCTCAACCTACTGCATATATATAAACAATCTAGAGATATCCAATGACTTTGGATAAGGAGCACTGGCCGTAGAGTAGGAATCAGAACTCCCTCACTTTTTCTTAAACCACTTTCCACCATCTCTACCGCTCTACTGTTGACCTCCACCTTGATAAGAAAATCTAAAATTCTTATTCTATCTTTTCTCTATCCCCACTTGCTTCTTCTTCTCTTCCTTAACCTACTGCATATATATAACCAGTATAGAGATATCCATATCCTTGTTCAATAAGGCAGCCTTACTTTCTAGAATTAAATCATGGAAAAACCCAGAAGTAAATTTTTTCATTCTAGGCCTTATGCTAGATACTAAATTAGGAGCATACCGAGACAACTAGTAAAAATTTTAGGCATAATCCTTAACCATTATCCTTCCTTGACTCATTGTCATGAATTCTTTGGACATTGCCTCCCTCAACTCCTAAGGAAAGAAGCGATTGAGAAAACCTCTAAAAAGTTCTCCCACAAGGCGGACTCAGCATCAATACCCCTAAGTTTCTCCCACTCTTCATACCACTGATGTGCTAGGCCCTTCAATTAATAGGCAATAAACTCTACATCTTCCACCTCAGTAACATGTATCACATATAAAATCTTTTCTATTTCATGCCTTCTCAACCTTTGTATCAATGAAAATAGGAGGATTCAACCTCATAAATTGGCCAACTCTAGGGGTCTCATATGATAGAGCAATAAAATCCGCACGCTCAGTCTGAGAGGCAACCAATTTTGTGAGCAAATGGATCAACTGGGGAAACTCAGCACTAGAGATATCAGCTTTAGGTGTCCTAGGAGGGACAGGAGAAACCGGTGGAGCTCCATTAGGACCATCAGAGATAGTGGCCCTAGACCTAGTTTGAACCCTTGGAGTAGGACCAGCTCTATTTGCATTGTCCTAAGATGGGACAGAAGGGTTCCCACATGCATTAAATCATCTTAGAGGCATGATCTAAAAGGCGAACAAAAAGGAATTGGAGAGACCCAAGACATTAGACTTTACAGCCTAAAATAAAATTATAAGAAAGGGAAATATTCCTAAATGCCTCATAGCCTCTCCATTATAAGTATGGTGCACTACACACCTATAAAAGAGACTTCACTTGATATGAATTTATGGACACCCAATTGACCATGAACCTAGTTTCTAATACCAATCTGACACGACCCAAATTGGGGCCTGGCCGTGTTAGGTATCTCAAGTCTAGTCAGGATTGGAGACCACCCCCAATACCAAAACCATTGACCACTTTACACCTCATCGGATGAATTCCAAACATATAACAAGACAAGAGAATATAATTTTAAAACATTATAATAAGTCTAAAACCAAAACCAACCATCCACAACCAAACAACCAAGTAATACCAGTACCAATGCCAATACCAATACTAATACCAATACCAATACCGACACCGTCCATGCCTATAGTAGTCCAAGAAAGCCTCTATCAAAATCAAAGAATATTCAGTCAGTACATGCCCCGGACCATAGATAAAACTAGGACCAATAGTAATATTAAAGACATAAAGAAAACTATAACATGGAATAGTGTCTTCCAAAGTATGAAAGCTAACCACTTCATCCTGACTCAAAAGCTATCCTCGAGTCACCTAGTCACTGAAAAAGAAGTGTGCAAGTATGGCCAGTTCCTGCATCGCGTGGGGATAAAATATTCAAAGACTGTTAGCAGGGTAAATGCTAGCAAGTAAATCAGGAATAAATATAAAGTAATTTCATCAATCAAAAACCAGTCAAACTAATGCACATAACTATATGCAAATATATATATACACATATACCATATCGGGATAGGGAACAAGATTTAACACGCGCTTTAAAAACCTTTTCCTTGGTTATGTAGCTTTTAATATTATAAGTCCAGCCATGGGCTATATGGGTCCAATGTTACCCCCTGAATGGGTCGTAGTGCATGTTAGCCGCATAAATTGGAGATATCATAGATGATTAGGGATTTTCTTATACCGTTCACCCTCCATGATACATATATATGCGTATAGACTCAGGGGATTTTTATGTACCCCATAATAACACGATCATCAAGACCAACTCTCATTTCAGCAAATATGAGTTTCCAATAACCTTTCTTAGGCTCACACCTTCACGGCTAGATATCACAACCCCCATTATTGCCCAATTAAAACATTCAATATATAACCAAACTACCAATTACAGGAGTCAATTATTAAGGAATTATTAAGTGGTTTACCATACAAACTGTATCTTGCAAGCAATTTCATTATCCAACACTTAGGGGATTCCTAAGTACCTCGTAAACTCTATTATTAAAATCACTTGGGAGATTCCCCTGTACCCCACAAGATTTTCATGGATCATTCACTTAGGGGATTCCATTATATGCCCACGAGGTTTGGTTCAATGTCATTCTTAATGATTTAACTATTTATACAATACATTAGTTGTATGAAACAAGCCAAGCCAAGTGATAATGCATAAACCAAAATCAATTATGTAAGTGTGTTGAGTTTATTACCAATTTTCATACTAAAACAATCAATTTGGGGATTCCATTATACCCCTATTTCTAACCATGATTCCCATGCACTCCAATGCATTACCAACCATCAATTTAAGCACAATAATTTCATAAATAACATGGAAAAAACATTTAGATTATTTATATTAAGAACCCTCAATCCATAGTTCAAAACCTACATTAATATTTCATGAAAAATACTTTAATTTACATGCTTTTACAAAATTGACAATGAGGGAAGAGTAACATGCCTTAAATACAGAGAGAAATCACCCTTGGAATCCCCAATTGATTAGTATCTTAAAAACCCTAAGTAATCTTGACCTTGAGGATTTGAGAGTGTTTTGAGAAGTTCTTTGATTTATTTTTTAGGGCTAATGATACCCTTAAAGAGGTTATAAAACATCGGTTTCAAGTTGGGCAAAAGGAAAAATATCCAGAATGCCCTTAACTTAAAAGTTAGAAAAAGGCCACCTAAGCTTACCAGTCAATCATTGACTCGTAACCACTCGCCATGACTCACCACTATGATTCATAACCAATACAGTCTCACCAAGCATAGAAACTACTATTCTTACAACTCAACCAACCAACCTGTAATGAGACCCTATGACTCGTAGGGTCCAGTCATGATCAATAAAAAACTCAAATGGATTAAACACTGAATATCCTATGGTTTTATCCCACAACTCGTGATATATCCCTATGACTCATAGTGAGACACTCGTACTCAGAGAAGAATCATGCCTCAAACTTACATGATTTAGTTACGAATCCTCTTATTGACTTATCATGAGTCTTTAACTCGTGCCCACAAGTTGTACCCAAGATAGAAATTTAACACCATACACTGGTCACCTTACAAATAGGGTCACCTGACTCATCAAGACACCATACGACTTATGGGGTCAAGTTGTAATCAAGGCAGTAAGCGCAAAGCTCAAGAAATTTTGAAGGACCAAAATCTGGGGTGTTTCAACAGGACTATCTTATGTCAGTGGTAAAGCATCAGGTTTGCGCCCTAAAGGTTGCAAGTTTGACTTTAATTGACAACATTTATTTTTTAATTGAAATTTAGTTAATGAATTAATTGAATGGTTCGGTGCGGCATATAAGTATGTTTCACATGCTTATTTTTATATATGTTGACTTATTACGTATTAATTAATAATTATTTTTGACTTTTCTTTTATTTCTCAAGTATTAGTAGTTCATATTTGTTTAAAAAAATATAAAAGTTTTATTATCTCTCATCAAATCAAAGAAAACCCTATCTATCCTAATTCCCAAATCTATTTTCCTCAAAAGCTTCAACATTCTCTTTTTTTAATTAAATTTTAGTTACTGAATCAATTGAATAGGTAGGTGAAATGTATAAGTATGTTTCATATACTTATTTTTATATCTGTTGACTTATTATGTATCAATTAATAATTATTTTTATTTTTCTTTTATTTCTCAAGTATTAGTAGTTAATATTTGTTTAAAAATGTAAAAGTTTTATTATCTCTCATCAAATTAAAGAAAATACAATCCGTCTAAATTTCCAAATTGATTCTCCTCTAAAGCTCCAACCTATCAACCTTCATGTTGTTTTTCCTATTCTTTGTCGTTGCTGCCATCTGATTTTTTGTCATCGTCGGATTCTTTGTCGTCACTAGAAAAGGATAAAGACCTCACCACTCTGCTCAACCCACAAACCACTGCCCTTTATAAGTCACTTTGAAAGAGTTTTTTAATTCTCTTTATTGAACCTAGAAAATCAAATTCAAGATTTTCTTTATTTAGGATTAAGAAAGTGTTTTAATTTTGTGAATTGAGATGAAGAACTTTTTCAAGAAGGTTAATTATTTTCAATCAAGTTCTAGTAATATCAATGCCAGTCATTTTTGTTTTATAATAAATCTCGATTTGGGTTCACTTAAAGTCGATCATCCAAGAGAAAGAAGACTAATTTCTGATTATGATTCTGGAATATGAGATTAAGTGAGGAAATGTTATATTGGAAAAGGGGCTTGTTAACCTAACTTGAAGTCATATCCTTTAGCTGAAAATAGAAGGTAGAATTCATTACTTTATTTCATATTGGTTTAAAGTTCGACATTCTAGATGGTTGGATTATAGTGAAGAGCGATGTCGCATATTTCCTGTGTTGATATTTACTCAACAATGATTTTTATATGCTATGAATGACTTTTTTACAAATAATGGTTTTAGGAGTAGGAATAAGGATCTTAAAAGATTTTTTTTGCATGTCGGTAATGTTAATAGTGTCCATAATAAATGTTTCAATAAGATGCTAGACTTGTCAAATCAATCTCAATTATTTCAAGTTATTCTTGACAAGTATTCTCAAAAATTAAAAAGTGAATACAAAATGTGTTTGGAAGCCTCAATTGATGTGGCAAGACTTCTTTTGCATCATAATTTCCTTTTTGAGATCATGATAAAAGTGAATCTTTAACTAATCAAGGCTACTTTCTAGGATCTTTGTGGTAGGATAGGTTAAGCATTAAGATGTGGGAAATGTGATATCAGAAAATGCTCCATAAAATGATACTTTGACTTGTCCTATGATCTAAAGGGACATTATCAATACTTTTGCAAAAGAAATACTGAAAACTATAATTGGGGACTTGAATGGAGATTATTTTAGTATATTAATTGATGAGTCTAAAGACATCACACACAAAAAATAAATAGCTCTTGTTTTGCGGTATACTGATAAGAAAGGTGAATTAGTAGCATGATTTATCAGTCTTGTTCATGTTAGTGAAATATCTGTATGCTCATTAAATAAAGAAATTTATTCATTGCTTTTCAATCACTCACTAAGTCCATCAAAAATACATAGACAAGGTTATGATAAACCCAGTAATATAAAGAGAGAGATAGATGTTCTCAAATATTGCTTATGAAAAATAGTTCAAGGGCATATTATATTCATTATTTTACACATCAATTGCAAGTAAGACTTACAACAATTGCTAAAATGCATTTAAAAGTTGAAAACTTTTTTGATCATGTTATCAATATGTCGTATGTATTAGAGAATCTTTTAAGCTTAGATATTTTGTTCATCATTATCAAGCTAAAATCTTGAAGCAATTACTTCAGTCTGGTGAAGTTCATACAGTAGAAGGATTACATCAAGAATACAGACTTAAAAGATAGGGTGATACTCGTTGAACATCATATTTCAAAATATTAGATAACTTTCTTGTTATTTTCTCATCTATTTTTGTATGCTTAAAGTGATTGAACATGAAGGTTCCACCTCAAGTGATAGAAATAAAGAGAAATATCTTTTAATAAATATTAAAGCATTCAAGTGTGTTTTTATGCTTTACTTGATGCTGAAAGTGTTGGCAATGTCAAATGAGTTGAGCAAAACTCTACCAAGAAAAGATCAAGATATTCTTAATGTTGTGGAGTTTCTTAACATTGCAAAGAAAAAATTGCAAGATATGAGGAAAAATGGATAGAAGTCTTTGTTGGATGATGTTTCTTGATTTTGTGGTTCACGTGATATTTTGATTCCTAATTTGGATGTGCTTTATTTTCTTGAAAAATCAAAGCGCAAGTGTTTGGGTGTTTGTTATTTGCACTAATTGCATGTTGAAGTTTTCTGTGCTATCATTGATATACAACTCCAAGAGCATAGTGAACATTTTGATGTAGTAAGTAGTGATTTTCTTCTTGGGTAGGTAACTTGAATCTAATCAATTTTTTTGTCTAACTTTAAAAATGGTTGAACCATGACTTTAGCAAAATATTTACCAAATGAGTTTTATGATGGATAATTTCAAGATTTGAGTTACCGACTCAATACTTTCATAATTAATATTCGAGGTGGTAATTCAAATTTCTCCAACTTGCAAGAAATTCGTGATTTAAGCTATGCATTAATTGAGGCAAAACTTGTGGAGACTTATTTACTTGTGAAACTGTCTCTGATTTTACCTATTGCTATGACAACTATGAGAGAGCATTCTCATTTGAAGCATATAAAAAATAAAGTGTGGAATAGTATGGGTGATTAATATTTGAATGATTGTTTAGTATGTTATATAGGTGTGATGTATTAGAAAATATAAGTAATGATGCCAAACATTTTGATGTGGTGAATAGTGATTTGCTTTTTGATAGGTAGCTTGAATCAGATCAATTCTTTCTCTAACTTTGACAATGGTAGAACTATGACTGTAGCAAAATATTATCCAAATGAATTTAATGATGGATAATTGTAAAACCCTGTATCTTTTCTAGTCTCTGTACAGTATACGACTTAGTCTATGAGTCATAAGTTAACATACGAGTTGTATGTTGGACTCGTACTTAAGACACTGTAGCATGGTGAATATTCTGTTGTGGTTTTGACCAAGACGGGTACAATCGTATGAATTAAGTTATAAGGACATCAGTATAGAACCTTGGGGTTCATCTTTGATATGAGTGGGGGGTAATGAGTCGTATGAAGAAGATACGAGTCATACATGATAACTCGTAACCAAGCCAGTACATGGTGTGATGAGTTTTGTTTAGGATGCGAGAGGATGGATAAAAGTCATATCCAATGGTACAAGTCGTAAGTATGACTCATAAAATCAATCGTAATTATGTCTGGGACATAACTCGTAAAATCAGTCGTACCTTAATATATGAGTTGTATACCCGAGTCATATAGAATGCTGAGCAATTTCTAAAATGTTAATTTCGGGGGTTTTTAGTCTTTTACCCCTTATAACTCCCAAAATCCCACTACTTATAACTCTTAAGGGGTGTTACTTTTCCTTTATTTCATTAGTTAAACATTATCAAATCCCTACTTCCATTCTTAAAAGTAAGATTAGGGTTTCTTCTAAAGATTATCTCTTAAGGCTCAAAGGTCAAGTTCACTTCACTAAAATTTAAGGTATATGTGGTATTCATCAATAGGTCTCTTTCACCCATTGATCCCAAAAACCTTCTCTCTAATTAAAATATGGAATTTTTCCTTTACTATGAAATTTCATATGTTCAAGATGGATTAAATTCATATGTTCTCTAGTAATCTGAACTCAATTCATATCATGATGTTTTTCGATGTAAATTAGGTTACTTAATGTTTTAAATTTCAATTACCCATGTCATGTTCAGTTGATTTCATTCTAAACCATCATCTTATAAATTAAATTATGTAAATTTGTTGCCTTCTCAAGTTTAACATATTCCCACATTCAAATTCATGATTTTCCCATGTTTGTTGAAATGTATATGATTTTGGGTTGTGAACCATGATCCCATACTAGAGTTTTAAAGCTTTGTTATAGAATTTTATGGTCATTCAGTACTGGTGGGGTATGACACTTGATGCCTAAGTATTTTATATAATTTCAGATTTGTAAGTAATGATTCAGTTAAACCATAAATATTACCATTTAATTAGTTGATATAATCATGATAAGCACTATAAGAAATAATGTTCAGTTAAACTCAGTTTAGTGTAGTACTAGAGTCAGTTCAGTTGGGAGTAAGATTTAGCACCGAGCAAAACCTAGGGATACGACTCTCACTCATCAGTTAGGATTGGGTCCTTAGTAGCAATCCCTAAGTTCCAGAACTACATATCCTTCATAGGATTATGAGATATTACTCACCAATTTATGACTGACACTCTCTTAGGGATCATTCGTCAATTTAGGATTTACTCTTTAGTCCTTCGAGACATCGGATTAGCGGATCCACACAAACATGTGATTGTATTCGTGGCACGGTATTGATACCATTCCAACTGGGGTTACAGGTTAGACCCTGATTGGTTCAAATTTGGGTATGTCGGTTACATGATAGCTCCCACAGCCTCAGTTAGTATTAAGTATATCTCAGCTCAAGTTTGCTTGACCAAAGCATACAAATTTTTAGTTATTCAGTTATACAGAATTCAGTCTTTCAGATTACAGATTTTCTCAAAAACATGGTTATGCTTAGTCTTGTATTCTCAGATATTACATGTTCATGTATTCATGCTCAATTATCTCATGCATTTTAGTTAGTCCTTATCTCATATACTAGTACATTCAAAGTACTGATCACATATTTTTTTTTGTGCTATGTTGTCTTATAACATAGGTTCAGACGCTCAGTTTCCTGACCATTCATAGAAAGCTCAGTGCTACCTAGCAGCTGTAGTGGCGAGTCCTCATCTATCAAGGACATGATATATTTTACTTAGTTATTTTTGTAATTCCTTATGTTCAGTCAGTCGGTGTTAGTTGGACGTTTTTCTCATCAAGTCCTCATGATGTTTAGAGGCTTTTAAATAGCTTGTCATATAGTTAGACATTCATTTAGTTTTCAATATTATCAGTTATTTTGCTCAGGCAGTTTAGTTTCAGTCTTATTATTAGATATTTTAGATCTGTCATTGCTAAGTATTTTAGTATTCAAATTTATAGTATCTTTTCAGCTTATCTTTTTCACATGTGTTGTATTACTATTTTATTCAGTTCTCAAAGCAGGTACCAACTCATGGGTTAGCTTGTGGTCACTTGTGGCCGTAAGCACTATTGTCTCGACTAGGGGATAGCCTCGGGTCATGGTAAAATTTGGTATCAGAGCCTAAGGTTTTAAAGTGTCCTAGGGTTTTTGAAAGCCGCATTGAGTAGAGTTTTGTGCATGGATGTGAAGCATGTCACATTTATGGATAAGAGGTTATGAGGATTTTTTAGGAAAGTTTCCTTTTTTTAGTATTCATGTTGTGTGAAAGGGAATGATCTCTATTGAATCTCCTTTTCTAAATTTTTATTCATTTATTTTATAGATAATTCCTCCTAGAAGAACTAACAGAAGAAGGAATAGGGATCAACCCGCACCACTGCCTATTCAAGAAGATCCTTTAAATGACTATATTTCTCATGCTGAGTTCAGGGATGCTTTTATGGCCTTACACCATTTAGTAGATACTCAGAACAACGAGCAGTTTGTTTCCTCAGCCAATCTAGTGGCAAATACGATTGGAGTTAGGATTCGAGATTTCACTCGAATGATCCCCTTTTGTTTTTAGGATCCAAGTCTGAGAAGGATACAAAGAAGTTTTTATATATGGTGCAGAAAGTGACTGTAAATCATTGGTGTCACTTTGAGTGAGAGTTTAGAGTTGGCTATATATCAGTTGTAGGATGTAGCTCACACCTGGTTTAAGAAGTGGAAGGAAGACCATGGTGTTGATACAGGGTCGGTAGAATGGAAGAAGTTTGCCATAACTTTGTTAGACGGGTTCTTTGCTTAGAGTTGAGGAAAGCTAAGGTTTAGGAGTTTATCAATTTGAAGCAGGGTAATGTAAGTGTAAAGGAGTACTCACTTAAGTTCACTTAGTTGGCGAGGTATGCTCCTACCACGGTTGCGGATAATAGGTCTAGAATGAGTAAGTTTGTGTCTAGTATAGCTGATAATGTAGTTAAGAAGTTTAGGACTTCCATATTGATTAAGGATATAGACCTATCTAGGCTTATGGTTTATGCTCAATAGATTAAGAAGTAGAAGCATAAAGAGAAGGAGAGAGAGAACAAAAGGGTCAAAGTAGGTAGTTTTAACTTTTCTTAGTAAAGGTGGTAATCGTTCATAGTTCCGTCAGAAATTTTTAGCCCCAGCCCCATCTTCAGCTAGTGCGCCAGTGCCTAAGTTCAGACAAGACAGTCATGACAGGGCGCCAAGCTCTAAGTTCCAGGACAGTGTGAACAGTGGTCGCACTAATCCACTTTATTATATAGTAGGAACCACCAAGGTGAGTGTAAGGCTGGTAGTAATGTATGTTTTGGATGTGGCAAGATAAGACAGAGGGTACAAAAGTGTTTATTAGTTTCTTAGAGGGGAAAGGACCTTCACAAACAGGGCCAGTCTAATTTTGTACCAGCTTCAGTAGGTCACCCAAATTAGCTGGGTGCCAACTCCAGTATAACCAGTGGGCAATGCCAAAATAGATTGTATTCTCTTTAGACTCAACATGATACGGAAAGTTCTCCTGATGTGGTTACAGGTACGTTACAGGTTTTCCATCTTTATGTGTATGTTTTATTAGACCCCGGAGATTTAATTTCTTTTGTAACTCCCTATGTATTTGTCAATTTTGGTGTTAGTCCCAAAATATTAGAAAAGCCTTCTAAGTGTCTACCCCTATGGGTAAATCTATTATAGCTAAACAGGTGTACAAAAATTGCCCGATTATCATATCTTAGAAAATTACTTTAGTTGATCTGGTGGAGTTAGAAATGATTGATTTCGATGTCAATCTCGACATAGATTGGCTTTACTCATGTTATGCCTCAATTTATTGTAGAAATAGAGTTGTCCAGTTTTAGTTTCCTAATAAACTAGTCATTGAATAAAGGGGTAGTACCTTAGTGCCTAAATGTCAGATTATTTCCTATCTTAGAGCAAGAAAGATGATATGTAAGGGGTGTATTTTTCACCTTGTCTGAGTCAAAGACTCAAATTCTGAGACCCCGAGTCTTGAGTCAGTTCCATTAGTAACGGAATTTCTAGATATATTCCCTAAAGATCTTACCGGAGTTCCTCCTAAGAGGGAAATTGACTTCAGAATAGATCTCCATTCAGATACCTAACCTATATCTATTCCACCATACAGAATGGCTTCAATTGAGCTTAAATATCTAAAGTATCATTTAAAGTATCTCTTAGATAAGGGTTTCATCAGGCCTAGTGTTTTTCCATGGGGTTCTCCAGTCTTGCTCGTGCGTAAGAAAGACTGTTCTCTCAGAATGTGCATCGACTACCGTCAGTTGAGAAAAGTCACAATCAAGAATAAGTATCCACTCCCTAGAATTGATGACTTGTTCGACCAACTTTAGGGTGCCAGTTATTTCCCTAAGATAGACCTCGGATCCAGCTATCATCAGCTTTGAGTAAGAGAACATGAACTTGGTATGGTCACTTTAAATTTTTAGTTATGTATTTTGGACTAACAAATTCCTCTGTAGCTTTAATGGACTTGATGAATAGGGTATTTAAGTAGTACTTGGACATGTTTGTCATAGTCTTCATTGATGATATACTTGTCTATTCCCGTAGTGAGAATGATCATGCAGAATATCTGAGAGTTATGTTGCAACTCTTAGAGACTATTAGTTTTTCGCTAAATTTTGTAAGTGCAAATTTTGGCTAAGATAAGTAGCTTTCTTTAGTCATATAGTTTCCAATGATGGCACCCAAGTTGACCCTCAAAAGACTGAGCAGTGAGAAACTAGCCTAGACCCATCTCTCCATCAGACATTACGAGTTTCTTGGATTTTGCTGCTACTACAGATGGTTTGTTAAAGGGTTTTATTCTATTGCCTCCCTCATTTCTTGATTGACTAAAAGAAAAATCAAATTTCATTGGTCAAATTCCTGCAAGAAAAGTTTTCAGGAGTTGAAGACTCGACTCACTTCTGCCCCAGTCTTAACTTTGCCAGATGATCCAGATGGGTTTATAGTTTATTGTGATGCTTCCAGAGTTGGTCTTGGCTATGTTTTGATGAAGAGAGGCAAGGTCATAGCCTCTGCCTCTAGAGAGCTTAAACCCCATAAGAAGAATTATCCCTCGCATGATCTTGAGTTGGAAGCTATTGTTTTCACCTTGAAAATTTGGAGGCATTATCTTTATGGGGTTTATGTTGATATGTTCACTAATCATAAGAGTTTACAATACGTTTTTTCATAGAAGGACCTGAATCTTCCTTAGAGAAGGTAGCTTAAGTTGTTAAAAGATTATGATATAAGTATGTTATTTCACCTGGGCAAGGCCAGTATAGTGGCGGATGCCCTTAGCTACTTGTCTATGGGTAGTGTTGCCTATGTTGAAAGTGATAAGAAGGAGTTAGTCTGTGAGATTCATCAACTTACTAGATTAGGTGTACAGTTAGTTAATTCAGCTTAAGCTAGTATATGGGTTTAGAATGGTTCAGAATCTTCATTAGTTGCCGAAGTGAAAGAAAAGCATGATAGGGATCCCAGTTTGGTTAAGTTAAAAGAGGCAGTTAGAGATGAAAAAGTGGAGGTTTTCTTCTAGGAGGGAGATGGTGTGCTTCATTATCAAGGTAGGTTATGTGTGTCATATGTTGATGGTTTAAGACAATGAATTTTAGCCAATGTTCTTGGTGAGTGGTACTCTATCCACCCAGGGACCACAAAAATATATCGTGATTTATGGGAAATCTATTAGTGAAGTGGTATGAAGAAGGATATTGCAGATCTTATGGATAAATGTTCGAATTGTCAACCGGTCAAAGTTGAGCATCAAAGGCCTAGTGGTACATTAAAGGAGTTTAGCATCCCCACTTGGAATTAGAAAGTGGTGAACATGGATTTTGTGATAGGGTCAGCATGATTTGATATGGGTCATTGTGGATAGAATAACCAAATCAACTTATTTCTTACCAGTTTATACTACGTATTTAGCTGAGGATTACCCTAGACTTTATCTCAGAGAGTTGGTTTAGTTACACGGGATTTCATTATCTATCATTTCTAATAGAGGTACTCAATTTACCTCTTGTTTTTGGAAAGCTTTTCAGAAGGGTCTTGGTACCCAAGTTTATCTCAGTACAACTTTTCATCCTCAGATAGATCGTCAGGCAGAATAGACTATTCAAACTTTAGAGGACATGTGAGGGCCTGTGCTATTAATTTTAAGAGTAGTTGGGATGACCACTTACCTTTGATTGAATTTGCCTATAACAATAACTATAACTCTAGTATTTAGATGGCTCCATTTGAGGCTCTCTATGGAAGGAGATGTAGATCTCTGATTGGTTGGTTTGAGGCAAGTGAGGCTGCTTTGATAGGACCAGATTCATTGTTTGTGGCAATGGAAAAAGTTTAGTTGATTTAAGAAAGGCTAAAGGTAGACCAAAGCCGTTAGAAATCTTATGTAGCCATAAGGAGAAGGGATCTTGAGTTTGAGGTTGGTGACTTGTCCTATTTGAAGATTTTGCCTATGTAAGGAGTGAAGAGATTTGGAAAGAAGGTAAAACTCATTCCCCGCTATATTGGACCATATAGAATCTTGAGCTATTTTTGGAAGGTAGCTTATGAGTTGGAGTTACCTGCAGATTTAGCGTCAGTGCATCCAGTGTTTCATGTCTCCCTGCTAAAGAAATGTCGGTGATTCATCTTTAGTTATGCCTTTAGAGAGTGCGAATGTGGGAGATAGTCTCTCCTAAAAAGAGATCCAAGTTGATATCTTTGACCATCAGACTCGTAGGTTGAGGAACAAAGATGTTCCCTTAGTTAAAGTTCTATAGACAAATTAGTCTGTTGAGGAAGCTACTTGGAGAGTAGAAGCAGATATGCGAACTAAGTACCCTTATCTTCTCTCTATAAATTTAGTCTCATCTTGAGGTAACAATCTTCCTTAGATTGACTCTTTTCTGTTCTCTGTTTAAGCTAAATAACCATTCTTATGTCATTTCATGTACTCACGAAATCAGTTCAGTTCATCTATCATGCATTCGACTAAGTTATTTAATTATGTTCCAAGTCATGCATGTTCTGTATATGTTCTTAGTTCTTTAGTATTCGCAGTCTAACCAGTCTCATTCGAGGATGAATGTCCCCAAGGGGGAGATATTATAATACCCTATATATTTTGTAGTCTCTGGATAGTATATGACTTAGTCCACGAGTATAAGTTAACATAAGAATCGTATGTTAGACTTATTCTTAAGACAGTGTATCATAGTGAACATTCTGTTATGGTTACGACTTGACCCTATAGGTCATCAAGATAGGTACGAGTTGTATAAATTTAATCGTAAGGACATCAGTGTATAACCCTTGTATATGAGTGTGTGTGTGTGTGAGAGGGGGTAATGAGTCTTATGAAGAAGATATGAGTCGTACATGGTAACTCATAACCAAGTCAGTATGGGGTGATATGAGTTCTATTCAGGATAGGAGAGGATGGATATGAGTCATATCCAATGGTAAGAGTCATAAGTGTGACTCATATCTTTACCAGTGTATGTTATCTATGATTCTATTCAGGACACGACTCATAAGATCAGCCTTACATTAGTATACAAGTCATGTACCCGAGTCGTATAGACTGTCGAGTAATTTTTGAGAAGTTAAGTTCAGGGGCTTTTTAGTCTTTTACCCCTTATAACTCCCAAAATCGCACGACTTATAACCCTTAAGGTGAATTATTTTTCCCCTATCTCATCAGTTAGACATTATCAAATCCCTACTTCCATTCTTAAGAGCAAGATTATGGTTTCTTCTCAAGATCATCTCCTAAGGCTCAAAGGTCAAGTGTACTTCACTAAGCCAAGAACTTTAAGGTATGCGGGGTATTCATCAATGGGCCTCTTTCGCCTATTGAGCCCCAAAACCTTCCTTTTAATTAAAATATAGAGTCTTTCCTTTACTATGAAATTTCATATGTTCAAGATGGGTTAAATTCATGTGTTCTCTAGTAATCTAAACTTAATTCATGTCAACATTTTTTCCATGTAAATTAGGTTACTTCATGTTTTAAATTTCAATTACCCATGTCATTTTCAATTGATTTCATGCTAAACCATCATCTTTTGAATTAAATCATATAAATATGTTGTCCTCTCAAGTTTAACACAATCCCATGTTCAAATTCATTATTCTCCCATGTTTGATGAAATGTTTATGCTTTTGGGTTGTGAAGCATGATCCCATACTAGAGTTTTAAAGTTATGTTATCAAATTTTATGGTCATTCAGTGCTCGTGGGTTATGAAATCCTGATACCGAAGATTTTATATAATTTCAGATTTCTAGTAATGATTCAGTTCAACCATCAATATTACCATTTACTCAGTTGATATAATCATGATGAGCACTATCAGAAATACTGTTTAGTTAAACTCAATTCAGTTTAGTACTTGAGTCAGTTTAGTTTGGAATAGGATTTAGCACCGAGCGAACCTACGGATGGAGGTTCACCTATCAGTTAGAACTGGGTTGTTAGTAGCAGTCCCTAAGTTCCAGAACTACGTAGCTAGTGTAAGATTATGAGCTATCAATCTCCAGTTGGACTTACACTCTCTTAGGGTTCACCCGCCAGTTTAGGAATGACTCCCTAGTCCTTCTGGACATCAGATTAGTGGATCCATAAAACCATGTAACAGTAACCATGGCACGGTACTGACACCTTTCAACTGGGGTTACAGGTTGGACCCTGATTAGCTCAGATTAGAGCATGTCAGTTACATGATAGCTCCCACAATCTCAGTCAGTATTTAGTATGTCTCAACTCAGGTTTTCTTGACCAAAGCATACAAATTTTTAGTTATTCAGTTATATAAAATTCTATCTTTTAGATTACAGATTTTCTTAGAAACATGATTATGCTTGGTCTTGAATTCTCAGATATTACATGTTTGTGCATTCATGCTCAGTTATCTCATGCATTTCAGTCAGTCCTTATCTCATGTACCTGTATATTCAAAGTATTGATCGCTTAATTTTTTGCATTATGTTGTCTTATAACATAGGTTTGAGCGCTCAGTTTCCCCACCATTCTTAAAAAATTCGGCGTTACCCAGCAGCAGTAGTGGTGAGTTCTCATCCATCAAGGACATGATACATTTTACTCAGTTATTCAGTATTTCCTTATGTTCAATCAGTCGGAGTTAGTTGAGGGTTTGTCACATCAACTTCTCATGATGTTTAGAGGCTTTCAAACAGACATTCATTCAGTTTTCAGTATTATCGGCCGTTTTAGTCCGGCAGTTTAGTTCCAGTATTATTATTAGATAATTCGGATATGTCATTGTAATGTATTTCAATATTTAAATTTGCAGTATCTTATCAACTTATCTTCCGCACATGTGTTGTATTACTATTTTATTTAGTGCTCATATCCGGTACAAGTTCATGGGTTATTATAACGACCCAAAATCACCTTCCGAGATGTCACACTGTGCTTAAGGCTGCAAGTAGCCCTAAGCTAACCCTTTGAGCCTGTATCTACTAATAACACTCATTTTAAGATGAAATAATTTAAACACTAGCATAGTCTCATCATATGAAAGGAATACAGAGAAAATGCTCAGTCTAAACGACCAAGCAATACCAGAAACCTCAACACAACCATAATCTGATAACTAGTCTGACAAAGCCTCTACTAATCTATGAACTAGAGAGCCATTGGAATTGGTCCCTAACTAACTCAAAATGAACTGGAAATAACAACATAGTCTCTCAAAATATGGAGATGTCTGAATATAGGTCCTTGACTATGAGGACTCACCACTGTAAGAATGTAGATAGAGGTACTCGAAAATCACTGACGACGCTGGGAATGAGCACCAGAACCTACATTATAAGACAATGTAGCACATAGACGTATATCTGGATCAACACTTGAGAATGTACTGAGTATGTGGAGGTGCATGCATTTATATAAAACAACATCAATACTCTTTAATCAAATCATGCATGTAATAAGTAATGACTCACATAGCTTGAATACATATAAAATGCGAAGATCATGCATCATGTAAAATGGAACATGTAACACAATCTCGTGAGTCATTATACTTTCAACTTTGAAATATGTACTCTTGTCTTATTCTCATTACTCAAGGCTAAAGGAAACATTAAGCATTACTTTCAACTCATGCATATGTCTCATGGAGAGTAAAACTTCTTCAATAAGAACTCATAACTCTTTTGAACTTAAATACTTGGAATTCAAAATCATAGTGCTTTGGAACATACTTGAAGGCCTTTCATTCACGTTAGAAAAATATCTAATTTCAAGATTTAGGAAAAAAAATACTCATATCAAGGGAAAGTATTTTAGTTTTAAAGGAAAATATCTTATCTCAAAGCTTTAGTTTTAAGGGAAACTATTCTATCTCAATGAAAAATACTTTAGTTTAGGGAGTTTCTCTTAACTGACTTAAATATGCGAGCTACATGGAGTCCAACGTTTTGTCCTCCTAAGGAAAAAACCTTACGTTGGGGAGAGGCGTCATACTCTTGCCAGGGAGTATAACCTAGGTCCAGTGATCACTAAACAAACTTGGCCTCGGGCCCAATATCAACTCGGCCTTAGGCCCAATGATAATCATAAACTTGGCCTCAGACCCAACCTATGGTGGCACGTAGTTTTGGGGTAAGAAACCGTAGTAACTTACCCACTCGGTGCTAAATACTACTCCCTTTAGTTTATCTCGCTCATCTCATGAAAATCCACTCAAAACATTTATCAAAGATCTCAGAATACTTAAATCTTGGGTGCTTATAGCACAAGAGTTCATAAAATCTAAGTCTCAAGTAGAGCTTAATAACCCATAATTTAAACTCAAGTTAAAACTCATCAAAATCATAATAGATAGCATATAGATTCATAACTCATGTAGAAATCTAAAAATTTCAGCAATTTATTTCAAAATCTCAACATACTTATATACTTCAATATCTCAAACATTTCAACTTTTAACTTCTCAAGTATTAAAATTATGGGGTATAGACCCAGCTGCAATTTCTCAAGAAAACATGTAAAAATCAAGCCATTAGACTTTTAATATATGGGAAACATCAAAAGCTTGCAACCAATAACAATGGGGGAAAAATCCAATTCAATTTCATGTAAAATCCCATAAATTATAGAGAAATTGTTGTTTAAATAATAAGCCTTTGGGCTAAAGGTTGAAAGGATTATCCTTGTTCAAAACCCCACATACCTTGAATTAGAAGCTTGGGATGAACTCTCACTTTTGAGACTCTATTCGTACTCTTGAATGAGGGTTCTTGAAGCCCTTGACTTGGGAACCTTGAATCTTAACTCAATTAAGAAAATCTATGGTGGATTCTTAAGATTTTTTGAAGAGGTATTGGATACTTAGGGTTTTTGTTCAGAGAGAACTTGAGAAAAACTTCATAGAATATTTGTAAATGACCTTGATTTGGTGTTTGCACAATTTAAGAGGCTTGGAAAAAGTCCGAAGTGCCCTTTTTAACTTCTGTACAAAGATGGAAAAATTGAACTGGGAACCCAATTTTATGGGCCAGCGCAATGCGCCACTATCGCGGTGGCTCATTGGAAATTGATAAATGGAAATCTAGTAGTCACCGCAATGTGGAGCCATCATGTTGTCCCACTAGTTGGGACCTAGAACTTCAGCGCGACGCGTCACAATCGTTCCAGGCCATTGGAAATTGACTATTGGGAAATTGGGGTCCTTCGTGACGCGCCACTATCGCGGAGTTCCACTGGAATTTGACAATTGTTAAATAGACCCTCTCCACAATTTGCCAAACACTAAAATGATCTTGTTTTATGACTAGGACTTAAATTAGCTATAAATTCTTACTCGGGTATCGGATTTGGGTGAATCTTATATCGACCGAAAGCTTATCAAATTTCCCATGTGATAAACAGTCGAAATTAGGGAAATTCTATATGGTTAAGACGATACTCACTTGGAAAGTCACTTCTCAATCTTTTAGGGATGAAATCACGCCTCACTTAGCATGCCCTAAGGTTCATTCTACGAGAGAATTTCACGGGGTCTTACAATATCTCCCCCTTGGAAACATTCGTTATTAAATGTCACTGGTGTCACTAGGAACACAGGAAAAATAGAGTACACATAGCTGAATCTCTCTAAACTCTTGAATACCTCAGGAATTGCAAGAACTCATACAAGGATAGATACATATAGCTGAACTTTAGATTAGAAGGGTTGAACTAAGGAAGAATAATACCTTCGGATTAATCTGAACTTGTGGAAAAGAGGTGCGGGTACTTGGCTTGTATGTCTGCTTCTGCCTGCCAAGTACCACCCTCAATAGACTAGTTCCGCCATAAAACTTTGACCAAGGGAACTTCTTTGTTCCTTAGTCTACGGATCTGAAAATCTAGGTTCTCAACAGGAATCTCATCAAAGGAAAGACTGTTCTGAATATCGGCATTCTTTGAAGGATCTACTATAACGGAATTACCAATATGCTTTTTAAGCATGGAGATATGAAAAACAGGATGAACAACTGACAAATCTGCGGGCAACTCAACCTCATAGGCCACCTTACCAACACGGCTCAAGACTCTATATAGGCCAACATAACGGGCACTAAGCTTCCCCTTATTACCAAATGTTTTCACCCCTTTCATAGGTAAAACCTTCAAGTATACCAAATCACCCACTTCAAACTCAAGATCTTTTCTCCTCACATCGGCATAAGACTTTTTACAACTTTGAGCTATATTTAACCTCTTGTAATCAACTTAACTTTCTCCATAGCTTCAAACACTGTATCAGGCCCAATCACGGCAGCTTCACCCACTTTAAACCAACCTATAGGTGATCTACATCTCCTACCATACAAGGCCTCAAATGGTGCCATCCCGATGCTAGCATGGTAACTATTGTTATAGGCAAACTCTTTCAATGGCAAATGTTCATCCCAACTACCTTTGAAATCAAAAAGCACATGTCCTCAACATATTTTCCAGGGTCTGAATAGTTCTCTCAGCCTGACCATCTGTTTACGGATGAAAAATGAAACTTAAAAAGACTTGGGTGCCAAGACCCTGCTAGAACGCCCTCTAAAACTGAGAAGTAAATTGAGTGCCCCTATCCGAAATGATAGACGACGAAACTCCGTGCAGCCTGACTAACTCTTGAATTTACAATCTAGCATAGTCCTCAGCTATATAAGATGTATGCATGGGCAAGAAATGCGCAGACTTAGTCAGCCTATCCACAACAACCCAAATTGAATCATGATGACGACACGAAAGAGGCAACCCAGTTACAAAGTCTATATTCACCACCTCCCACTTCAAGTGGGTATACCAAACTCTTGCATCACACCACTAGGTCTTTGGTACTCTACCTTAACCTATTGGCACGTTGCACACTTTGCTAAGAACTCGGCTATATCCTTCTTCATACCATTCCACCAATAGATTTCCTGCAAGTCGCGATACATCTTGGTAGTACCGAGATGAATAGAATACCGCGCGCCATGAGCTTCAGCCATAATCCTCTAATTCATATCATCAACACATGGAACACATAATCTACCCTGCAATCTCAACACGCCATCTCTCCCTTAGGAGAAAACCTCTACCTTTTGATCCTTAACTGGCTTATTCAGTCTGACCAAACTAGGATTGGTATCTTGCTTCTCCTTCACTTTCGAAACTAAAGAGGATTTGGAACTAGTTTGCACCAAAGTACTTCCCTCAGTTGAATTAAGTAACCTAACACCCAATCTATCTAAATAAAGCACATCATGAACTAACTCTTTCTTACCTTCCTCTACATGGAAAATACTACCCATAGACAATCTGCTAAGGGCATCCGCCACTACGTTGGCCTTGCCCGGGTGATACAACATACTCATATCATAGTCTTTTAACAACTCCAACTACTTCCTCTGCCTAAGATTTAACCCTCTTTGAGTAAACACATACTGCAGGCTCTTATGATCAGTAAACACATCAACATAAACACCATACAGATAGTGTCTCCAGATTTTCAAAGCAAAGGCCACAGTAGCTAACTCAAGATCATGGGTTGGGTAATTCTTCTCATGCAGATTTAACTGTCTAAAGGCGTAGGATATAACCTTACCTCTTTGCATCAACACACAACCCAAACCAATTCTAGAGGCATCACAATACACCACAAAACCATTTGTACCATCAGGCAAAGTTAACACAGGGACTAAAGTAAGTCGAGTCTTCAACTCCTGAAAACTCTTCTCACAGGAATCTGACCACTAAAACTTAACTTTTTTTTAGGTCAACCGAGTTATGGGAGATGCAATAGAAGAGAAAACCTCAACAAAATGACGGTAGTAGCCCGCTAGACCCAAGAAACTTCTAGTATCAGACAGAGATATAGGTCTAGGCTAATTTCTTACAGCTTTTGTCTTTTGAGGATCAACTCTAATAACTTCGGCTGAAATGACCTAGAAAGGCTACAAACCTTAGCCAAAATTCACACTTACTAAATTTGGCAAACAATTGGTGATCTCTGAGGGTTTGCAAGACAATTCTAAGATGATTTGCATGTTCATTCTCATTATGGAAGTACACATGGATATCATCTATGTAAACAATGACAAACATATTGAGATATTGCTTGAACACTTGATTCATGAGGTCTATGAAGGCGACTGGGGCATTGGTTAGCCCGAAGAACATGACTAGATACTTAAAGTGACCATAGTAGGTTCGGAAGGCTATCTTTGGAAAATCACATTCCCTCACTTTAAGTTAATGATAGCCGGATCTAAGGTCTATCTTGGAGAAATAACTTGCACCTTGCAACTGATCAAATAGGTCATCAATTCTCGAAAGAGGATACTTATTTTTAATTGTGACCTTGTTAAGCTGATGATAGTCAATGCACATACGCAAAGAACCATTTTTCTTCCGCACGAATAAAACAGGTGCGTCCCAAAGAGAAATACTGGGCCTTATGAAACCTTTGTCTAAAAGATCTTTGAGTTTATCTTTCAACTCCTTAAGCTCTGCAGGTGCCGTATGGTATGGCGAAATAGAAATAGGACGAGTATCGAAAAGAAGGTCAATCTTGAATGCTATCTCCCTATCGGGAGGTATCCCTGGGAGATCTTCTAAAAAACATCAGGAAACTTATTAACAATGTTGACTGACTGAATAGTTGGAGCCTCAGACTTAGTGTCTTTGACTCTAACTATGTGATACATGCAACCTTTGTATATTAGATTTTTGGCTTTGAGATAGGAGATAAAATGACTCTTAGGAGATACCAAACTCCTGAACCATTCAAAAGCTGGTTCATCAGGAAAGTAAAACTTAACCATACGGGTACGATATTCTATAGATACATAACAAGAATGAAGCCAATCCATACCTAGAATAAGGTCAAAATCCACCATGTCTAACTCTATCAAATCAGCAAGTATGACTTATGAAGAACTGTAATAGGATAATCTCTATACATTTGTTTAGCAACAACTGACTCCCTGATGGGTGTAGAAACTAGGAAAGGCTTAGGAATCTTTTCGGGACTTACTTTGAAAGTAATAGCTACAAGTGGGGTCATATAAGAGAGACTTGACCCGGGGTACAACAACACATAGACATCAAGGCAAAAAACACAGAGCATATTGGTAACAACATTGGGAGAGGCCTTTTGCTCTGATGGGATGGTAAGGCATAAAATCTATTCTGGCACTGGCCACCAGCAGTGCTGGATGAAGTGCCCAGAGTGGGGCGGGATGGGGTACAGGAGCTGGTGCACTAGTAGCCTGTGCCTGAGGTAGGGCATCTCTGTTCCCCTGTCTAGCATGAGGACAATCTCTAAGTATGTGGCCCTACTTTCCATAACCAAAACAATTCCTCAAATCTATGAAACACTCACTGGGATGATCCCTACCACACTTAGCATAAAGAGGATAACGGGGCCTATTACTAACACTGTTCTATGACCTAGACATAAAAGATCTTCCCTCTTTCTCATGCCTACTTCTAGGAGCAAGAGCACTAGCTGACGAAGGCACTGGCATAGATGGACACCTCTGAAACTGAGGGCGGTTCCCTCCATGGAACCTAGGCTAGCTAAACTTATGCTGCTCAGATCTAGTCCTCTTGTTACCCCTTACTCGATCTCTCTCCCTAATATTATCTACCTCTATCTGTTGGGAATGTGTTATCAACCTATCCAGATCTATATCTCTATGCAGCATCACAGTTCTACACTCTTTCAGCACCAAACCAAAAATACCTATCACGAACTTGCTCATACTAGCTCGGGTGTCAGAAATCAAATCAGGAGCATACTTGGCCAACTAGTTGAACTTCAAGCAGTACCCCTTAACAGTCATGGAGCCCTACCTCAAGTTCATAAACTCCTCAATCTTTGCTTTCCTCATCTCAAGCGGAAAAAACTTGTCTAAGAATGCATCTTGGAACATCTGCCAAGTCATAGGAGCAGCATCCTCACCTATACCCTTCCTCCATGTACAACCCAGTCATAAGCTATGTCCTTATACCTGTAAGATGCCAACTCAACACTTTTTTCCTCAGAAACATGCATCACCTACATGATCTTTCTCACCTCCTTAAGGTACAACTATGGGTCCTCATATGCCTTTGACCCATAAAACTTTGGCAAATTCATCCGCATGAAATAAAAGATTCTAGCTGTGGCTACATCACCTCTCTACTGATTAGCAACTGTAGCCTGGTTATTGGCCCAAACATTAGCGGTCACTTCTTGGGCTAACGCCTAAAAGGCCGCCTAAAAATCAGCATGAGACACTAGGTGGGGGTTGCTCATCATCGTTCCTGCAGGTATTCGCTCTTTGGAGAGGCATCTTTTAAAGTAGAAGAGCACAAATTAGATGAGAGGGAAAACTATAGGCACGATAGAATTCGAAAGAAAGAAATAACTTTTCCTAAAATATCTTGTAGCCACTTGCTCATAGATGCGGTGCGCTACACATTGATGATCAAGAATCTACTCAAAGCGGATTGTCCGACTTCCTAGGACTCCTTTAAAACCTTAGGCTCTGATACCAAGTTTGTAACAATCTGAAATTGCCTCCTGGGACGTCACACAGTGCTTAAGGTTACAAGTAGCCCCAAGCTAACCCTTTGAGCCTATTTTTACTAATAACACTTATTTCAAGATGAAATAATTCAAACACTGGCATAGTCATATCATATGAAAGAAAATACGGAGAAAGTGCTCGGTCTAAATGACCAAGAAATACCAAACACCTCAACACAACTAAAATATGATAACTAGTCTGACAAAGCCTCTACTAATCCATGAACTAGAGAATCGTTGGGATAGGTCCCCAACTGACTCAAAATAAACTCGAAATAACGACATAGTCTCTTAAAATATGGAGATGTCTGAATATAGGTCCTCGTACCATGAGGACTCACCACTGTAGGAATTTAGATAGAGGTACTCAAAAATCACTGATGAGGCTGGGATTGAGCACCTGAACCTACATTATAAGACAATGTAGCCCATAGACGTATATGTGGATCAGCACTTGAGAATGTACTGAGTATGTGGGGGTGCATGCATTTATATAAAACAACATCAATACTATGTATGAAATAAGTAATGACTCACATGGATTGAATAAGTATAAAATGCAAAGCTCATGAATCACGTAAAATGGAACATGGAACACAATCTCGTGAGTTATTATACTTTTAGCTTAGAAATTTGTACTCTTCTCTTATTCTCATTACTCAAGGCTAAAGGAAACTTTAAGCAATACTTTCAACTCATGCATATGTCTCATGGAGAGTAAAACTTCTTCAATGCTCAAGAACTCATAACTCTTTGGAACTCAAATACTTGGAATTCAAAATCATATAACTTTGGAACATACTTGAAGGCATTTCATTCACGTTAGGAAAATATCTCATTTCAAGGTTTAGGGAAAGAGTACTCATATCAAGGGAAAGTATTTTAGTTTTAAAGGAAAATATCTTATCTCAAAGCTTTAGTTTTAAGGGAAAATATTCTATTAGTTTTAAGGAAAAATATTCTATCTCAATGGAAAATACTTTAGTTTAGGGAGTTTCTCTTAACTGACATAAATATGCGAGCTACATGGAGTCCAACGTTTTGTCCTCCTAAGGAAAAAATCTTACGTTGGGGAGAGGCATCATACTCTTGCCAGGGAGTATAACCTAGGTCCAGTGATCACTAAACAAACTTGGCCTCGGACCCAATATCAACTCGGCCTTAGGCCCAGTGATAATCATAAACTTGGCCTCAGGGCCAACCTATGGTAGCACGTAGTTTTGGGGTAAGAAACTGTAGTAACTTACCCGCTTGGTGCTAAATACTACTCCCTTTAGTTTATCTCGCTCATCTCATGAAAATCCACTTTAGAATAATCTCATGGTTCAATAAGAACCCACTAATCAAATCTATAATCTCATGTAGTAGAGTGGATTTCAAAACTCAATGACCATTAGGTCAAAACATTTCTCAAAGATCTCAGAATACTCAAATCATGGGTGCTTATAGCACAAGAGTTCATAAAATCTAAGTCTCAAGTAAAGCTTAATAACCCATAATTTAATCTCAAGTTAAAACTCATCAAAATCATAATAGATAGCATATAGATTCATAACTCATGTAGAACTCTAAAAATTTCAGCAATTTATTTCAAAATCTCAACATACTTATATACTTCAATATCTCAAACATTTCAACTATTAACTTCTCAAGTATTAAAATCATGGGGTATAGACCCAACTGCAATTTCTCAAGAAAACATGTAAAAATCATTCCATTAGACTCTTAATATATGGGAAACATCAAAAGCTTGCAACCAATAACAATGGGGAAAAACTCCAATTCAATTTCATGTAAAATCCCATAAATTATAGAGAAATTATTGTTTAAATAATAAGCCTTTGGGCTAAAGGTTGAAAGGATTATCCTTGTTCAAAACCCCACATACCTTGAATTAGAAGCTTTGGATGAACTCTCGCTTTTAGGACTCTATTCGTACTCTTGAATGAGGGTTCTTGAACCCCTTGACTTGGGAACCTTGAATCTTGACACAATTAAGAAAATACATGGTGGATTCTTGAGATTCTTGGAAGAGGTTTTGGATACTTAGGGATTTTGTTGAGAGAGAACTTGAGAAAAACTTCATAGAATGCTTGTAAATGACCTTGATTTGCTGTTTGCACGGTTTAAGAGGCTTGGAAAAAGTCCAAAGTGCCCTTTTTTAACTTTTGTACGAAGCTGAAAAAATTAAATTAGGAACCTAATTTTATGGACCACCGCGACGCGCCACTATCGCGGTGGCTCACTGAAAATTGATAAATGGGAATCTAGTAGTCACCGCGATGTGGAGGCATCACGTTTTCCCACTAGTTGGGACCTGGAACTTTAGTGCGACACATCATAATTGTGCCAGGCCACTGGAAATCGACTACTGGGAAATTAGGGTTCTCAGCGACGCTCTACTATCCCGGAGTTCCACTGAAATTTGACAATTGTCAAATAGACCCTCTCCTTGTTGCGCCAAGCACTAAAATGATGCTATTTTATGACTAGAACTTAAATTAGCCATAACTTCTTACTCGGGTATCGAATTTGGGTGAATCTTATATCGACAGAAAGCTTATCAAATTTTTCATGTGATAAAAAGTCAAAATTATGGAAATTCTATATGGTTAACATGATACTCACTTAGAAAGTCACTTCTTAATCTTTTAGGGCCAGAATCACGCTTTACTTGACACGCCCTGAGGTTCATTCTATGAGAGAATTTTGCAGGGTCTTACAGTTATCTTGTGGCTACTTGTGGCCGTAAGAATCATTGTTGAGACTAGGGGGTAGCCTTAGACTATGATAATAATTTCAAGATTTGCGTAACTAACTCGATACTTTCTTAATTCATATGTGAGGTGGTGATTCCAAGTTCTCCAACTTGCAAGAAATTCATGATTTGACAACGACATTGATTGAGGAAAAGCTTGTGGAGACATTTTACTTGTGAAACTGACTCTGATTTTACCTATTGGTAAGATAACTATGGAGAGAGAATTCTCATTTGAAGCATATAAAAAATAAAGGGCAAAATAATATTAGTGATCAATATTTGAATGATTGTTTAGTATGTTATATAGAGTACAATGTAGAAAATATAAGTAATGATGCCGAACATTTTGATGTAGTGAGTAGTGATTTACTGTTTGGGTGGGTAGCTTGAATCGGATCAATTGTTTCTCTATCTTTGATAATGATATAACCATGACTTTAGCAAAATGTTATCCAAATGAGTTTGATCATGGATAATTTCAAGATTTTAATTACCAACTCGATACTTTCATAATTCATGTGCGAGGTGGTAATTTCAAGTTCTCCAATTTGCAAGAAATTCGTGATTTCGCAAAGACATTGATTGAGGCAAAACATGTGGAGACTTATTCATTTGTTCATTTGCTTGTAAAGCTGAATCTAATTTTACCTGTTGGAATGACAACTGTGGAGAGAGCATTCTCATTTGAAGCATGTAAGAAATGAAGTGTGGAATAGTATAGGTGATCAATATTTGAATGATTGTTTAGAATGTTATATAGAGCGTGATGTATTAGAAAATATAAGTAATGTTGCCATAATTGACCATTTTCAGAATATGAATACTCATCGTGGACAATTGTAAATGAATGATAGATATTACGATATTAGTAATATTTTTGAAAGTTTAAGTTTTGCTCACTTCATGGTATTAATCAAATATGGGGTGTGAATTTATAGTATATGTAATACATAAATTGTCATCTTATTATTTTTATTTTTTTGTTTATTGATTTGTCATATAGACCAAAAAGACGAATAATTCAGTTGATTTCGATGAGATTACGTGACACCAAAAAATTTTAAATCCTGAGTCCATATTTGATAACAATAACAACGACGACAACAACAACAACAACAACAACAACAATAATACTAATAATAATTAAATCAAAGGGTAGTTAAAAGTCATATTTGTATGAGATCGGTGGCCAAATGCTGCAAAAATAAAATAAAAAAATCAATTAGATTTATCCAACACAAGATTGAAATATGCAAATATTCTTCAATATATAACAACTCTTTTATTTATAGCTGAAAAATAACTTGGTCTTAAAGTAATTAACTCTAACTTATCTCCAAAGAATCAAAGTGGATTTTACCATATATTTGAGACAATAGAAGAATCTATTACATAATCTCTTAATGAATGACAAACAACACAAACAACATTGGCATTTTATATAGATTCAAAGATATAACACAACTAAATAAGATACGAAGATCCAATAATATGAGGCGATTTGATTATGTGCAACCAACCAGATGATAGAAGGATTACATGTATAGTAGTAGAAGTACCAAACTACAAATTAATAACTTCTACCTTTTAAAAATACAAAACAACCAAATAAGTTATGAAGAAAGACTCAAAACATATTAAGCTTATACAATAATACACTCTGTGTAATGTCATCATACCTCATGGAGGTAGAAGACTTCTTTCAAAAAATCTTTGACTTACACGACCTTGGTACCCTCCTATTTATGGTTATGCCAAGAGGATAACAATATCATAATTTTCCACAATACCTATCAAAAATCTTAAAAAATAAATAGTAAAACACATAAAATAATTTTACAAAATGATGAAACAAAAATTACAATATTAAGAAAAACTACCAAAATCTGAATATGTAGTATATACATAAATCTGCAACGTAATAAATTCTCCTAATTTCTCACCCCACTTTCTTAAGTATAGCTAGCAAATCCACTATTGCAAGATATTTTTCTCGTTATCAGCATCATTCGTATAAAAATTTTCACTCCAAAAAAAACAAACATTACAAAGGTCAACTTTATTTTACAATATTCTGAAAGTCGATATATATATGGAGAGTTGTTTTATGTTAAATTTTCTTTTATTGTGCAAGAAAGCATGATTAATTTCCTGAATATTAAATTAGAAGCAAGTCATCCCTTAAACTTGTAAAATCCATACTTATCAAGATTAAAATACTTCATTCAAATCCATAGTGATCAATGGTATATAGTTAATTCCTAATACGGTGTGGCTAAAAAATTTCCAATGCTTATATACTTGTGAGAAATTATTTGCATCTTTTCTATATAATAATGAAATTAATATTACATGTAGTGCGACATAAGAAAAAAACAATTGATTTGTATTTAGTGTGCAAAAACATCCAAGTTTCAATATTCCTAACTAGTTGGCCAAATTAGATTGATCAAGTTCCTATGCAACAAATTCTAGACCAAAATTGGAGAAAATTCTTCCGTGAGAGAATATGCCTAATAAAAAATTTAGGAGAAATTATAGGAAGTGACAAACTTAAGATCATAATTATGATAAATAGCAATACTTTCACAAAATTATATTTTATAGAAAAAATAATATTTTTTTTTGTCATACACTCCACACACGCGTGTTTCTTGGTAACCTCTCCTATTTTCACTCCAACACTTTACCTCCCTCCTTTTTTCATAAATTACTCTTATTTAAAAAACTAGATTCCTTCTCCATTTTAAACTCAAATCAACTGAAGATTATTATCTTCATGATCTTTAAAATTTCAAAATAAAGCATCATTATTATTAAAGGAATTGAATCATAAAACTGATTTCATGTATAAATCTCAGCAAATTAAGATGACTTAATCATGAAGATCATGTTGTTCAAAATTTCAACTCATATCATGCAAAATTATTTTTTATATTTGATCATTTTTCAGCAAATTATTTTTCGTTTCAAATTGTATTTTGATTATTTGATCGAACAACATTATTTGATCGAACTCAAATTTAATCAAACTGAGAGAGTTATTCTTTGATCAAACTCAATTTTGCTAGGTATTCAATGAACATTATCAGTTTTATTTTCTTTAGAATGCAATTATATTAGCAGTGAGTGTATTTGTATATTATGAAGGGTGAAATTGTATTTTGTTATATTTTTATTTGTATATTTTGATTTGTGTTTGTATATTTTGATTTTATATGTATATTTAAAGTTCTGTTTGTATATGTAAATAATAATTGTATATTATTAGTTTATTTGTATGTTGTAAGTGTATTTGTATATTTTACATACAATTGTGGCTTTGACAGTGTAATTGTATATTATGTCTGCATTTGTATGATTAGAGTTATGTTGTATATTTTGACTACAGTTTTGTCATTATGATTCTACTTGTATGTTCTCAGTATAGTTGTCTACTATTTGACTGATTTAATATGCTGTTTTTGTTAATTTATATTTTTTTGATAACATTTTGATGTGTTGGAGATTAGCAATGGGAAGCATTCTTGTTCTTGTGAAGCACTTTGGAAGATGAACATATGAATAAAATTATGAAGCTTACATAACTAATGCTATATTGTTGAGCACAAATGCATCATACAATCAACTATATGGTCTTCGAACATCTCATCTTATTTATATTTGTATTAACAAATATGTATGTGCAACTGTATTTTGAAAAAAAAAATATATAAAGTTACCTATAGTATATGTTGCTATATTGAAAAATACATATTCAGTTCTCTATGTTTGAAAAATGCATAAACATATACAGTTCTCTAAGTGAAAATGCATATACAATTCTCTATATTTGAAAAATTCATATACAATTTTTTAAGTGAAAATACATATACGTAGTTACAAAAAATATATGTACAAATTATATTTGACATTTTTTTTTTTAAATTTTAGATTGTACCAGCCACAGAGTATGTCTATACAATACATGACAAAAAAATCATTTTATTATTTGCCTCAAGAAAAAAATATGTTCTTGTCACACATTTCAATTGGATGAGATACCACGTGCACATGTTTGTGCAGTCCTGGATAGCAAGAATTTTACCAAGGGATCATATTACTCTGATTTGTACAAGTCAAAAATAGTATTGAGAACATATGATGTTTCAATCTATTTTTTAACACATAAAGACTATAGAATAATTCCAAATAGCATACTTGTTGAGGTAGTACTGCCCCCAAAATACGGGCAACCTCCTGACAGACCTCTAAAGAAAGATCATAAAAAATCAGGAAGTTATATGTTGGAAAACAAAATCACCAATTCATATAGTGCTTGTGCGTTTAAGGGCCATAATAGCCGTTCATGTAAGAAATATTGTAAATGATACATTTTAAAAATTTATTATGATGTGATTAATTCTTCTATGAAAATTATGTTTCATATATTAAAATACGTTACAATTACCTTTTCAGTATTTGTCACTTTGATTGAAAAAATATAAATAAAGTTATCTATATTTATTTAAGAGTATATTTATATATTTGGGTACAGGTACAATCACAAATACATATAAATACAAATATAAAATACCGTACAACTATAAAAAAAATTGTATTTATATATACAATTATATAAACCTATCCTCAATTATTAATACATATCTAATTAAATTACATGTACAAATACATGTACAGTTACCTAAATGTATTTGCTATTGATTTTCGAAATACATATAAATACAAATATATAGTTGTTCAACCAAGTAATATATATGTAAGATCTGAACATAAGATTATATAATCACTAGAAAAAATACATATGTAATTACATATACAACTATTAAAAATAGGATAAATATTCAACATAATACTAAAATGAAAACCTCCCATTCAATTTGACTGAGTATCAACTTTAAAATACAATAATATAATTGTTAAATTCAATTAACTTTTCACATGAAATATGAAACTTAACAACTACTCAACTACATCACTGTCAATCTACAGTTAAATGTTACATACACAAAATACAAAAAAATCATCAAACTTCAAGGACTTTTGTGTCGTCTGTTATCCTAATTTCCCTAACAGACCTCATTGGTGCTTCTTTCTATGAATATATGATCACGCGAAACCTATACAACAAAAAAAAAGATAAATATCTATATCACACATTCAAAAATATACAAAATACATAGACATATAGATCTGCATATGTATTTATAGTACTATATATATATATATATATATATATATATATATATCAGCATATGTATTTATAGAAATTTATGTCTGACCCATATGTATATATACTCATATTCTTTCTGTCAAATATGTAAAATCAGTTATAATATATAAATACCCACAAAATATATAATTACACTATTAAAGATATAAATTCACTTAAAATATACAATTAAACTCCCAACATATACATATTATCATCAATAATTACACTATTAAAGTCACAAATTCATTGAAAATATACAACTAAATTCACCACTCAGAATATACAATTATAATCAGCACATACGTATGACGCTCCAAATATACAAACACAATCAAAATATACAAATTTAGTCAAAATATACAAATCAAACTGATATATTCAAATAACTCAAAAATTATCTATATAACGAAGAAAACATAATTATACTTTGCAGAATACACAAATACATTCAGAAAAATACATAATCAAGATTGTTAAATGAGTTTGTAGAAAAAGTAGTTTTGATTAAATAATAACTAAGATCGAATAACGTTGACATTGGAAAAATAATAGACTTTGATCAAATCTTCACAATACACACCGAGAAAAAAAATTTTTACGTTGCAAAAAATCATTTCGCACAAAACGATCAACTCTATTTATTTTGTTGAAATTCATATACAAACTCAATTTTGTTATACTTGTAACAGCAACGATGTTTTATAGGAAATTTAGAAGCTCATCAAGGAAAAAAATCTTTAATTGATTTTGAGATTGATTTGAGTTGCTGAATTTTGTTTAGTAAAATGACTTTTGAATTTTTGTTTCAGTAGTTGAAAAATAATGACATACGTTTAATAAGAGTCATTTATGAAAAAGAAATCCTCAATATTAAATACATGACATAATTTAAGGGCCTAATAATCCCTTATTTACCTCAACTGATTTGAGTTAAAAAAGGGGCTGTAATTTCATTTGTATATGTATTAATCTGGCAAATTTTTCCTAGAATATAAAATATAACTTGCTATTTCATATAATTATGAAACAGTTTCAACTAAACTTCTAATTATGAATATAAGTTTTCTACTTATGAAATTTTTCCAAAAATTTATTAGGAAACCAAACTCTTACCAGATTTGACATTGCGTCTTCGAACCATATTGATATATTTATACACCATAAATCAATATAGGTTGTGGTAAAATGATTAGAGTGCCTTCATCCTTATTTAGATGCCTCAAATTTTTCAACTTCAATGCATCAAAAAAGTTTCTTATGTGATAAGTAGGACCCATTAAGCAAAAAAAGACTTTTAAAATTATTTTGTCTTCAAGATTTTGTTCAACAACTATGCCTATGTGTCTATATTTACATCATTCATCAATATGTAAGATACCAACAACAAATAAAATTAAATGAAAACAACAAACAACAAAGAATACCCTAAAACTAAAACAAAAATAAAAATAAAAATAAAAAATAGAAATTTTTAACTCTTACCCACATTTGTGTGATAGAGTAATTAATAATTTGACTCTCAATTGACTCTTTTTGCCTTGATGCTTTAGGTACGTATTTAATAAGGAAAATAGTTTAACTTTTAATTTTATTAACTTTAACCATATAAATAAATAATGTGATTCTTTACTATATTGTAGGATATATTATTAACTACTTTTCATATATTTTAGGATTTATATATGTTAGGACTTGTATTTTTTTAGTATGGATCCCATAATTCTTCTAGTAATTAAAATCAATATATTTTAGGAGTCTTAATTTAATAAATAACAATTGAAGAAAAAAAGTAAAAAAAGATGATTTTGTCTAAAGTGAAGTCTGTCGTTTAATAAAGGAAAAAAGTTCAAACAACATTTTTAAGGTCATTCACACTTTTAATATAGTATAGATAAACTTAAAATCAAGTTTGAATTTTTTCCAAAAGAAAATTGAAATTACAATCTTTGTATTGAATTCCTACTTCCTTCTCTTAGGAGAACTTGGGATTTGAAAACAAAATTTCAAATTGAAGTTGAAGTTTTGAGGCTCATCTAGACCCAAAGAACCTAATAGAAGACAAACCCCTCTATGATTCCTCATGCAATTCGAGATTCGTCAGACCACATTTCCTAGTATCATTTTGAATATTATAAATAAATACTGATTTTAAATTAAAATGATAAATATGAGCTCCAAATTTCATGATCTAAATAAACTCAAACTAGTTCAGTGATATATATTTTTAAAAAGTCCAACCAATTCCTAAAAGGATTGAACTTTGTCATTGGTATTCCAAATCCTTATCAAAGTCCTTATACTAAACGCCTAGATATATAATATAACCTCAAAAGTCCAACCAAAACCTATGAGCAAAGTTTCTTTTTCTATGGCGAATTGGGGAGAACTTCCCAACGATCTTATTTCTCACATTACAAATCACATTTGACTTAGTGCTCTAAGCCTCTTATTATCCCCTTGCTTTAGCAATGTCCTCCTCCTATGAGGGTGTGTCTGTTATCTATTTTTCATAGTTCAATGATGCCACTAACGGTAGAATTTGGAGCGAGATCTGTTATCTTAGTTCTAAAGAAACAGTCCAGATGAATTTTCTCTCCAAAAAATAGCTACGAGCCTGATTTATTCATCCGAATTTGTATTTTACAATTTCTTATTGCAGAGGCAATTTATAAATAGTGGATAAAATCATGGAGAAATATAAGGGCGAGAAAATTCGTATTAATTAGTTAAAGCTTTTAAACCCAATACATGATCTTGTTGAAGTTTCCTGGCCTATAATTGATAAGTGGCTTGACATTGCACTTTAGAATGACGTAAAAAATCTGTCCTTTAGAAAATGTTCTTAGCATTATACTATACCCCTTGTCTCTTTGCAAAATCTTGACAGCAAAATCATTATGAGAATTGGTGACCTAATGCGTGTCTCATTATCTAGTGGTGTGATAAATTGCAAGTATTTGTGAAAAACTTTCTCTAACTGATGTTAATTTAGATGAAAACATGCTTCAAACTCTACTTTCTAGTTGTCCCTCAATTTTTAGTTTTATCTTTGAGTATTATTTGGGGTTGGAAAAGATTGAGTTGTTGAATCTTCAAAAGATGAAGTCATTTTCCATCAGGAAACATAAAATTATGAACCAACAACTCAATATCCAAGCACCAACTCTTGAACACATGTCTTATACTGATGACTTATCCAAAGAATCGGATGTTGTTTAATGTGAGTATCTGAAATCATTAGAGCTAACTTATGTGAGGAAAACTGATGCCACTGATTATCCCCCTGCTTTAGCAATGTCCTCCTTGAGGGCGTATCCGTTCACTATTTTTTCATAGTTCAATGATGCCATAAGTAGTAGAATTAGGAGCGAGATCTGTTATCTTAGTTCTAAAGAAGCAACCTAGAGGAGCGCTCTCCAAAATATGGCTACAAGCCTGATTTACTCATCTTTACTTGGATTTCACAATTTTTTATGTTAGGATATTAAGAGGTGTTAATGGAAAATGAATAGGTTCTTTTTGAAAAGACACTAAGAGAAAGGATGCAATTTGAATAGACACCTTTTTGGTTTGAATGACTATGACCATTCTAATGGGTTGTGACTTTTTCAAAGAGTTGCATCATTTTTGAAGAGTTGTACCTTTTTCGAAGAGGTGCACCTTTTTGAATCATTTCTTCTCTTCATAAAGAAATACCTTGATGGCTATGAACACCTGAATTCTTCCTTAGGTACATACATCAAAATTTTGAAATAAAAACACTCCACTTTCTTGAAAAAATCTAGTGTGATTTAATACAGGTGAATACGTTCGACGTTTACAAAATTTGAGGTATCACTATTTTTTGGAGTGAATCATTTTATCCTAGAAGGATAGATTCCATTAACCTCGGGTACTTGAGGGGAATAAATTTCTCAAAGGCACACCATGAATTCGGTAGACTTGGTTCTACAATCTTTCTAATCTTTATGTTTTTTCTAAACATTTGATTTTGTTATTTTCCAGAAAATAGTTTGAACTTTATTTTGTTGATGCTCATAAGTTGGGTTGAACTTATTGTTGAAGTTCAAATTTGTGAATAAATAGTTACAACTTTATTTGATTGATCATATGTTAGTTTGAACATATGTTTGAAGTTCTTGTGTAAAATACAGATTTTACTAAATCTGAAAAACAACAATGTTGAGAAAATTATAAAAAATATTTATTTTTGTGCTTTTTTGGTAAAAAAAAAACACCATTTATAAATCAAGTACTTGGTTAATCTATATTAGGTGTGATTTTGTGGAGACTAAAAAATCTTTTGATTCTACTCTATCAATTAGAAGAATACAAAAACTTCACCGAGAAATTAATGTGGAAATTTGACTCGAAGAATATATAAACTTCACCAATTCATTAAAATCTCTGTATTAGTTTATAAATTTTAAAACCTATGGGGTTTCTCTCTGTTTGAATTTGATTTTGTTTTGAAGTCATAAAAATCTCATTAGGTTTTAAAGTTTATTCGGTTGATGATTTAAAGATATAAAATCTTTATCATTGACTAGAAAGCAGGTTTGTTAAAGATTAAATTCTTTATTGTTAGTATTCTGAATTACTAAAGTGTATGTCAAAGATTGACAGGAAAATGATGAATGAAACTAAACAACAAATTGATTCGGTTGTGAATAGTGTTGTCTCAATGACTACCAATATTGCGTCATTAAGTCGTTCAGATATTGCTTTAACAATGAATAAGGCAGAGAAATAAAAAAATATTTTGGTGTGAACTTCAAAGAATGGCAACAAATGATATCATTTTGGATGACCGAACTTGAAATGCAAATGTTCACAAGGGGAGATCTTTTTGTTATGGGAAAAAGTAATAATTGAAAATCAATTATCTGGTTTGAAAGATCTTGTGAGTTGTCCCAATATACAACAACAATGACAACAACATACCTAGTATATTCTCACTAAGTGGGGACTAGGGAGGGTAAGTGTACGCAGTCCATACCACTACCTCAGATGTGAGATACAGAAGTTATTTTTAATAGACCCGTAACTCAACATAAAACAACTAGACAAGGAATAGTTAAAGGACAAGATAGAAAAGGATAATGAGTTGAATGAGAAATCACCAATGATGGTTGAAAATCCTATTAAGGATGATGCATTAAATAATAAGAAGATAAAGAAGCCTTTTGGACAAGAAGCAGAGCAGACCAAGAAAATATCTAAAAAAGTGCTACAATTGTAATAATGTTGTACACAAAGATCTAAATAGTCAAGTCCTGAATAATAACAAGAAAACAAATCAAATAAACATATTGGAAGCAACTGAAAAGATTAAAAATTTGTGTGCTATGATCACTAAAAGCAACCTAGTTGGAAATTCAAATGAATGGTGGTTTGATTCAGGAGCCACTAGACATGTTTGTATGGATAGAAAAGATTTTACAACTTATGATACTGCTGGTTCCAAAGAAGAGGTCTTCATCGGAAATAATACAACATAGAAGGTTGAAGAAAGTGGGAAGATATTCCTAAATATAACTTCTGGCAAGGTGTTGACTCTCAATAATGTTCTCCATGTTTCTATTATCAAGAAGAACTTAGTGTCGACTACACTTATCATTAAAAATGGGTTTAAGTATGTATTTGTTTTGGAGAAAGTTGTACTAAGCAAGAATGAAATATATGTCGAAAAGGGCTACCACAATGAGGACTTTTTCAAACTTGATGTAATGAATGTTTAAATGAAGAAAGCTAACGCTTTTTATTACTAAATAGATTCAAATTATTTTTAGCACAGTCGTTTAGGATACATTAATTACAAAACCTTATGAAAACTGATTAGTTTGAAAGTGTTGCCTAACTTTGAGTACAAAAAATTAAAGTTCCAAATATGTGTGGAATCTAAGCATGCTAATCATCCGTATAAGTATGTTGAAAAGAATTCAAATCTCTTAGACTTAATCCATACCGATATTTATGATATGAAATCAACACCATCTCGTGGTGGGAAAAAGTATTTCTTAACTTTTATTGACGATTGTTATGACACCCCAAAAATCCAAGCCACTATTAGAACCATGATTTAAGTTCATGCAAGATCAAACCTCATGTTTTAATAGTTCAATTAGTGATTTGGAAGTGTATTAAGGTCACAAATATCTTCTAGCTTATAGATAAGTCAAAACATCCCTTAACGATTAAGTTTTTGTAAAGAATATAACTATAGACAACTTCAAATAATCATAAACTTTGGTGTACTAATAATTTTTGATCTCAAGACTCACAAACAGACAAATAATTTAATTAGATTCCAACGATACTAATTTTGCCTTAATCCGATATCGAGGTGAAAAGTTATGGCCAAAATACTAAAGCACTGTCAAAGCTGCCCAGACTACGACTCGTAATGTCTCATTATAGGTTGTTAGGAGGGAGTCATAATCTGGGAAGCAGAGGATGAAATTGGATTTTTGACCACGACTCAAGTCGTGACCCATGATCAGACCCTATGTGTAAGACCCTACAAAATTCTAAGCTTAATTCAATCCACTAATGCTTGCCAAAGGGTCCCTGACTTAGAAAATTCTAGCTAAGTTTTAAGATTAGTATATTTTTAGCCTTCGAAAGTTGACAATCTTATTTCGTGACCTTAAAGTCCTTTAAATGTCTATATCTTCGTTAATTAATGATCAAGGATGTCAATAGGGATTCCAAATGAGTTTTGGATTTTTTGGACCTCGTTTAGACCAAGTTTTAGTTTCCAAAATAGTGAGTCGATGTGATGTTGGCGTGTTACGTCATCCATCGCATCAACAAAAAAAATATTCCTCAAATCAAGGCAATTTCCAGTGAGCCAACTCTATGTCGACGCGATGCGTTGACTATAGCATCGGTGCCAATGATGCAACGCGTGGACCAATGAGTCAGTACCTAGTTTTTAGTCATTAAAACGATCGCGACTCCAGGGTTATTTCAGTCTTTTTCCCCATAACGTCCTGAAAATGGGCCCGAGGCGTCACACGGTACTTAAGGCTACAAGTAGCCCCAAGCTAACCCTTTTAGCCATTTTTCTACCATTCAACACTTATAATCAAAGTCATCATAATCAAAACATCTAAAAATCCTCTATAATATCATATTGCAATACGAATGAAATACGAAAAGTAACAAAATACGACATCTTTGACAAATCTGATCAATCTATCCATCTAGTCTGACAAGCCTCTACTAAACTGTATATCCATGAGCCATTGGGAAAAACCCAAACTGACCTGAGCTCAGGAAATAAATTGAACGACTCAAAGTAAGTGAGGAAATCTGAATAACTAGTCCTCGGACCATGAGGACTCACCACTACAGAAGAAGTAGATCAACGTGCTCGGATAATCATGATCAAACCTGGGAATGAGCACCTGAACCTACATTATAGGGAAAATGTAGCCCACATACGAACATGTGGGTCAGTACCATGGAATATGTACCGAGTACATGGGGGTACATGAAATAAATATATTTATATGCATATATATATATATATATATATTTAACAATCATGTCATAAATTTTCTTTCCAAATCATGCAGGACATTTGTAAATGGCTCATAAAGCTTAAAAAAAATCTAAAATCTGAAATCATATACAATGAATGGTAAAACATGCCAATCTGCATATCATGAGCCATTACACTTAATCCAAATATCAAGATTTTTTTCTTATTCTCTCATCAAGCAATCTTAGTGAAATCTGGAATATTGAATACATCATAAATCTACATTTCAAATCTCTTTTAAATTAGTAAAATCAATCTAACAATGAGGGACGACTCTTTGGAAGGTTCTTCTAACCGACATGTACACCATGTGAGCACCCATGATGTAGCACGACTTTCCCCCAATAGGTTAGGGCTGTCCTACCTTTGCCATCGGTGTAGTACAATCTCATCTCAGTGGTCACTATCTCAATTTTTCACTTATAGTGGAAGTCAATGTCTCAACCTATGGTAGCACGTAGTTCTGGAGTATGAAACCGTAGTAACATACCCAACTCGGTGCTAAATACTACTCCCAATACTATGCTAAAAAATCTCAAGAAAAATCTACTTTAAGGGTAATCTCATATTTCTTAAGTTAAATAAATGATAAAATCCGTAACTCGTTTCATAAAGTGGATTTTAACTCTGTTGTAATCAAAAGGTCAAATCTTTCTACACTTCATCAAAAATAGTCTAAACATGGGTGATGTAGCACATAAATTCTCAAAACAATAATCTCAATATGGGTTAATGACCCTTATAGCGATACTTAATCAAAACATTTCAACATTTATGCTTTATATCACAAGCATGCATAATTTATACGGAAATCTAAAAAATTTCAGCCTTTAATCATAACAATAATCTCAAACTCATGGAGTTTATTTTCTAAATATTCAAAATAATCATAGTATCTTGAACAACAACATAGGATAAGATTTATCACTTCAAATTCATGATAAAACATGTAAAAATCATGTATCTTTGTAAAATAATGAAAACTTTGGGCACAAGAACGAAAGGGTGTTCTTGTTCATAACCCCACATACCTTTATAGTAATGGATTCGTTGAAAGATTTGACCCTCAATGTTGATTGTATAACCCTAGTTGTTTTTCTTCTTTAGTGCTCTTGGATGATGAACTTAGACTGATAATAGGGTTATGATGTGTTTAGAATCTCTTAAATTCGTAAGGTTAAGTTTAGGAGTGTGTAAGGAGTGCCAAAAGACTTAATTTCCCTCAAAGTAACCCAAAAAGGGAGTGTTTAAGTCACTTGAAACCATAAGATATGCGTCGCATATGATATTGCATATATTTACATAGGCGCCAAATATGATATCGCCTATAGTTACATAGGCGCCGCATATGATATCGCCTATATTTATATAGGCGCCGCATATGCTATCGTATATGCTTTCCAGTGGCCATGTGCAATTGGTTAGGCGACACACTCTACTTCGTAAAGCCATAACTCCTAGCTCGGGTGTCGGATTTTGGTGAAATTGGTATTGTTGAAAAGCTAATTCGATTCTCTATAATTTTGTGGGTAGAAATATGCATAAATACCACATATTTATCAAGTTATGCTCATTCAAAGATGACCCTTGCGAATTCGAACACTAAAAATTAATGGATTTCGAAACTCTTAGCTTCTACTATCTTAACTGACTCATATAACCACACTTAACACATCATAAGATCTCTTATAACTAGGGTACTCTTGGTAATTTAGGTGCCCAAATATGGCTTACAAAATTGGGGTTTTCATATATACGAACAACGGTTTATTTTCTAGTTTAGGAAAGTGCGGGGCATTACAATATCTTCCCCTTGGGGACATTCGTCCTCGAATGACGCTGGGTATACTAAGAGTAAAGAGAAAATAAAGGGTAAACAGCTGAAGCAACTTGCTAATCTTGCCTCTATTTCATTGTACATTTCGGACACAACAGGGGGTGCATCACCCATGAAATCACAGCTGAATAGTATAAAATAACTGCTGAACTACTGCAATTTTGCATAGAAAAGGAATGATTTAAAGCAGAATGGTACCTTTTTCTTGATCGGAGCTTATGGAAAATAGGTGTGGGTACTTGGATTGCATATCCACCTCAGCTTCCCATGTTGCACCCTCAATGGATTGGTTTCACCACAATACCTTGACCAAGGGATCTTCTTTGTTCCTTAGTCTTCGAAATTGGTGATCTAAAATCTCAACAGGAACTTCCTCAAAAGAAAGACTATCTTGCACATCAGGGTTTTCTGAAGGATCTACAACAATACAATCACCAACGTGTTTCCTAAGCATGGATACATGGAAGACTAAGTGAACGGAAAATAAATCTGAAGGCAACTCAACCTCATACGCTACCTTACCAACACGGCTAAGAACTCTGTAGGGGCCAACATAACGGGGACTAAGTTTTCTTTTCTTTCCGAATCTCTTCACTCCCTTCATGGGTGAAATCTTCAAATACACCAAGTCACTAACTTCAAATTCAAGGTCTCTTCTCCTTACATCAGCATACGACTTCTGACAACTCTGTTCGATTTTTAATCTTTCTCTAATCACTTTGACTTTTTCCATAGCTTCAAAGACTGAATCAGGACCACTCACGGCCGCTTCACCCACTTTAAACCAACCTATGGGTGACCTACATTTCCTCCTATACAAATCCTCAAATGGAGCCATGCCAATGCTAGAGTGAAAACTATTATTGTAAGCAAACTCTATCAATGGTAAATGCTCATCCCAACTCCCCTAAAGTCAAGAGCACATGCTCTCAACATAATCTCTATGGTCTGGATGGTCCTCTCAGCCTGACCATCTATCTGCAGATGGAAAGCAGAACTCAAATGCACTTGGGTACCAAGACCCTTCTGAAAAGCTCTCCAAAACTGTGAAGTGAAATGAGTACCCCTATCTGAAATGATGGACAAGGGAACTCCATGCAATCTGACTAATTCCCGAATGTAAAATCTAGCGTAATCCTCAGCAGTATAAGAAGTATGCACAGGCACGAAGTACGCAGACTTAGTCAATCTATCCACAACAACCCAAATGGAATCATGATGGCATCGGGAAGGAGGTAAACCATTCACAAAATCCATGTTTATCTCTTCCCACTTCTAAGTAGGAATACCGAACTACTGCATCATACCACCAGGTCTTTGGTGTTCTACCTTACCCTGTTGCCACGTCGCACACTTAGCCATAAATGCTGCTATATCCTTCTTCATGCCACTCCACCAATAGATTTCCCACAAGTCGTGGTACATTTTGGGGGCACCAGGATGAATAGAATATCGCATACCGTGCGTTTCAGCCATAATTCTCTGTCTCATATCCTCGACATCCGAAACTCATAATCTATCCTGCAATCTCAATACACCATCCTTTCCTTAGGAGAAAACCTCTACCTTTTGGTCCTTGACTGATTCTTTCAGTCTGACCAAACTAGCATTTAAGTTTTGCTTCTCCTTTACTTCCGAAACAAAGGAGGATTCGGAGCTACTCTGTACTAACATACTCTCTTCAGCGGATTCAAGTAACCTAACTCCCAACCTAGCCAACCGATGCACATAACAAGCCAACTCCTTCTTACCCTCTCCAATATGCAAAACACTACCCATAGACATCCTGCTAAGGGCATCCGCCACTACATTGGCCTTTCCTGAGTGATATAATACACTCATATCGTAGTCTTTCAATAACTCTAACCACCTTCTCTGCCTAAGATTCAACTCCCTCTGGGTAAAAACATAATGCAGACTCTTATGATCGGTGAAAACATCAATATGAACACCATACAAGTAGTGTCTCCAGATATTTAGAGCAAACACAACAGTAGCTAACTCAAGATCATGGGTGGGGTAATTCTTCTCATGGGGTTTCAGTTGTCTAGAGGCATAGGCTATAATATTACCTCTCTGCATCAGTACACAACCCAAACCAACTCTAGAAGTATCACAATATACCATAAAACCATCAACGCCATCAGGTAGAGTCAAAGTAGGGGCTGTAGTGAGTCGAGTCTTTAACTCCTGAAAACTATTCTCACAAGAATCGGACCATAAGAACTTTACTTTCTTTTGAATCAACCGGGTCATAGGAGATGCTATAAAGGAGAAACCTTCAACAAAACGGTGGTAATAGCCATCTAGACCCAAGAAACTTCTAATGTCGGATGGAGAGACAGGTCTAGGCCAATTTCTAATAGCTTTTATTTTCAAGGGATCACCTCTAACACCTTCGAAAGAAATAATATAACGCAGAAAAGATACTGACCTTAGCCAAAATTCACACTTGCTAAATTTGGCGAACAAGTGATGATCTCTAAGGGTTTGGAAGACGATACGGAGATGATCTGCATGTTTATTCTCACTACGGGAGTATACCAGAATGTCGTCTATAAACACTATGATAAATATATCAAGATATGTCCTAAACACTCGATTCATGAGGTCTATGAAAGTTGCTGGGGCATTAGTTAGCCTGAAGAACATAACAAGAAACACAAAATGACCATAACGTGTTCGGAATGTTGTCTTCGGGATATCACATTCCCTAACTCTGAGTTGATAATAGCCAGAGCGAAGGTCTATCTTTGAGAAGTAACTTGCACCTTGCAATTGATCAAACAAATCATCTATTCTTTGAAGGGGATACTTGTTTTTGATAGTGACTTTGTTAAGCTGGTGATAGTCAATGCACATACGTAAAGATCCATTTTTTTTCTCATAAATAGGATAGGCTCACCCCAAGAAGACACACTTGATCTTATAAAACCTTTATCTAAGAGATCTTTGAGTTGCTCTTTCAACTCCTTAAGTTCTGTGGGTACCATACGATATGGAGGAATGGAAATAGGTTGAGTATCGGGAAAAAGATCAATCCTAAATTCTATCTCTCTATCGGGAGGTACCCCTGGAAGATCTTCCAGAAAGACATCAGAAAACTCATTAACAACGTCAACTGACCGGATTATGTTTAAAGGCTTACAGTTTACTCAGACTATGCTTAAAGGCTTACAGTTTACTCAGATTAAGTTTAAAGGCTTACAGTTTACTCAGATTATGTTTAAAGGCTTACAGTTTACTCAGATTAAGTTTAAAGGCTTACAGTTTACTCAGATTATGCTTTACAAAAAGATAACAGTTATAGACTTCAACTTTTATATCTCAGATTTCAGAAGTGAGCTTCTTCTACACTTTGACAGTATAATTTACAGACAGAAAATGGGTGTAGCTTTCAGAACTAAATGTTATGACTCACTAAATTTATAAAGTATGATTGATTTATAATTCATGATTATCAGTATTTTTGATATTCCAGCTTATGTGAGTTATTTATATTTAGCATGCATTATTTTATAAATTATGATGATGAGATGATGTTTTACTTATGCATTTCACCCCTATATACTCAGTAGATCCTCAAAGTACTGATCCACATATATGTCTATGTGCTATATTATCTCATAATATAGGTTTAGCTGCTCAGTATCAGCAGCGTGAGTAGTCTGAGCATCTCCATCTATATCCTACAGTTGGTGAATCCTCATAGTTCGGGGATTTATTCACTCAGATTTTACAACTTATCAGTTTATGTGATTTAGTATTCTTTTCAGATTGTTCCAGTTAGCTAAGGGTTTGTCCTCGTGACTCTGTCGATATTAGTAGTAGAGGCTTGTCAGACTACTAGTTGTGATTCAACTTATTCAGTATTGATGTTTCATACATTATATTCAGATTATTCTTAGTTATTTCAGATAATTTTCATATTCAGTATGACTTTCATGTCTATATTACTTTATTATGAGATTTATATCTAGTAGAAGGCAGACAGGGTTAGCTTAAGGCTACTTGTAGACTTGAGCACCATGTGATATCTCGGGATCAGATTTTGGGGTATTACAAACTTGGTATCAAAGACTATGGATTTTCGGAGTCCTAGGGAGTCAGACAAGTGGCGTTACATTGAGTCTTGATCATGGGTGTGATGTGCACCATATTTATGAGAAAGAGGATATAGAAAATTCTTAGAAAATTATCTCTTTCTTTCTTGATCTATAATGCTTACAGTATCTCTACCGACTTTTAACTCATGCTCTTATATGATAGTTGAATATGCCTCCTCGTCGAGCTAACGCCCACAAAAATAGTAAACAACCACCACAGCCCATAAATTCTTTGAATGAGAATGTATCTCATACTAATTTTAGGGTTTCCTTTTAGGTATTAGCCCAAGCTGTGACTATCAATGTTCAGGGCAATCATCAGAATCAGGTTGTAGTCCCACTCTAGCAGAATGAGGATTTAACATCAGCTAGAATTAGAGACTTCATGATAATAAATGCACCAGAGTTCTTTGGGTCAAAGGCAAGTGGGGACCCATAACTTTATTTAGATGTAGTGAAGAAGATCACCCAGATTATGTATATTTCTGAGGAGAAGAGTATAGAGTTAGAATCCTATAGATTGAAGGATGTATCATAATTAAGTAGTGATGTAGATGAATGGTAGAGCTGAGAATGTTGTTTCTATGAGTTAAAAGGTATTTCGGGATAATTTTCTAGACAGGTTCTTCCCAAGTGAGATAAGAGAAACTCAGATAGAAGAGTTTATAAATTTTAGGTAGGGCTCGATGATAGTGAAGAAGTACTGCCTTAAGTATGCCTGTGATATGATAGCTGATCCTAGGGCTAGTATGAGTAAGTTTGTTACTAGAGTGTCTAGCTTAGTAGTCATGAAGTGTAGGACTTCCATGCTCATTGAAGACATAGAACTTACGAGATTGATGATGCATGTTCAACAGATTAAGGTAGAGAAGTTGAAGGGGAAATATAGAAATAATAAGAAGGGTAGGACAGAATAGTTTAAGTATGTTCAGAATAAGTCTCAAAGAGGAAATCATTTGTAGTTACAGAATCGTTCATCTATGCCAGCACTATTATCAGCTAGTGCTCCTATTCCTAGAGCTAGGTAGGAGCAGTGGGGCAGGTCTTCTATGTCCATATCTCAAAATAGTATTAGTGGAAGATCTTGTTATTCTCCTTGTGCTACGTGTGGTAGGAATAATCCCGGTGAGTGCTTAGATGGACAAAAGGGTTGGTTTGGCTGTGGTAAGTCAGCTCATGGAATTAAAGAGTGCCTGTATGTTAAGTAGGGAAATAGAGATGATCATCCCCAGAATCAGATTGCTAGTGCACAAGCTCCTTTAGGTCGACCAGTCCCTTCTCAAGGTGCATCATCCAGTACTAGTAGTGGTCAGTGCCAGAATCAATTCTATGCTTTACCATCCCATTAGGAGCAGGAGGATTCACCAGATGTTGTTACTGGTATGCTTCGTGTCTTTCATTTTGATGTTTATGTGTTGTTAGGCCCTAGCTCGAATATCTCTTACGTGACTTCGTTAGTTGCAGTAAATTTTGAGATAAGTTCTAAAAAGTTCCCGAAGCCTTTCTTGGTGTCTACCCCAGTGAGTGAGTCATTTGTTTTCTAAATAGATCTATAGAAAGAGTCCTATCACTATCCTTCATAAAGTCATGTTAGCAGATCTAATAGAGTTAGATATAGTGGACTTAAATATTATTCTTAGTATGGATTGGCTCCATTTTTGTTATACCTCTATAGATTGTCGGACTTGAGTGGTGAAGTTTCAATTTCTAGATGAGCCAGTTTTTAAGTGGTCAGGTAATTTAGTGTCTCCCAAAAGTCATTTCATATCTTATCTTAAAGACCGAAAGTTGATCTCCAAAGGGTGTATCTATTATTTTGTTTGAGTAAAAGACACTAAGTCTGAGTCTCTAACAGTTTAGTCAGTCAGTGTAGTTAATGAGTTTCCAGATTCCTTTCTCAAAGATTTGCCAGGGGTACCTCCCGATTAGGAAATAGAATTTGGTATTAACTTTCTTCCAGAAACTCAGCCTATTTCTATACCTCTATATCGTATGGCTCTCATCGAGCTTAAGGAGTTGAAAGAGTAACTCAAAGATCTTTTAGATAAAATTTTTATAAGGTCTATTGTTTCTCCATGGGGTGCTTCCATCCTATTCGTACAAAAGAAAGATGTTTTTTTGCATATGTGCATTGACTATCATTAGTTGAATAAAGTTACAGTAAAAAACAAATACCCTCTTCCTAGAATTGATGACTTATTTGATCAACTCCAAGATGCCAGTTATTTCTCAAAGATAGACCTTAGATTCGTCTATCATCAGCTTAAAGTAAGGGAATATGATATTCTAAAGATAACTTTTAGAATCCATTATGGTCATTTTGAGTTTCTAGTCATGTCCTTCGGACTAACAAATGCCTTAGCAGCCTTCATAGATTTGATGAACAGAGTGTTCAAACAGTATCTAGACATATTTGTCATAGTCTTATCGATGATATTCTTGTCTACTCTCGTAGTGAGGATGATCATGCAGACGATCTTAGCATTGTGCTGTAAACCCTTAGAGACCACCAGTTATTCACCAAGTTCAGCAAGTGTGAATTTTGGCCAAGGTTAGTAGCCGTAAGAAAATGGCCTAGACTTATTCCCCCGTTAGATATTAGGAGTTTCTTGGGTTTAGCTGGTTATTACATATATTTCATTGAAGGTTTCTTATCTATTGTGTCTCCTATGTCAAGATTGACCTAAAAGAAAGTTAAGTTTTAGTGGTCAGATTCCTGCAAGAAGAGTTTCCAAGAGTTGAAGACTCAACTCACTTCAGCCCCAATTTTAGCGTTACCTGATGGTACAAATGGTTTTGTTGTTTATTGTGATGCCTCCAGAGTTGGTTTGGGTTGTGATTTGATGCAGAGAGCTAAGGTCATAGTCTATGCCTCTAGACAGCTTAAGCCTCATGAAAAAAATTACCCAACCTTAAGTCTATTCCAAGAGCTAAGTTTTGTTGTTTATATGTCTATGTGCTACGTTGTCTTATAATGTAGGTTCAGGGGCTCAGTATCAGTAGCGTGAGTAGTCCAAGAATCTCCATCTACATCCTACAGTTGGTGAGTCCTCATAGTTCGGGGACTTGTTCACTCACACTTTGCAGCTTATTAGTTTATATAGTTTAGTATTCTTTTCAGATAGTTCAAGTTAGCTGGGGGTTTGTCCTAGTGACTCTCTAGATGTTAGTAGTAGAGGCTTGTCAGACTACTAGTTGTGATTCAGATTATTCAGTATTGATGTTTCATACATTATATTCAAATTATTCTTAGTTATTTCAGACTGTTTCCTCATTCATTATGACTTTCATGTCTATATTACCTTGATTGTGAGATTTATATCTAGTAGAAGGCAGACAGGGTTAGCTTAAGGCTACCCGTAGTCTTGAGTACCGTGTGACATCTCGGGATCAGATTTTGGGGCATTACAGCTTTCTGCTTTGCAACATAGAGAGCCTTTGACAAATTATCAAGACGATCAGGGAATTCTCCTCTATTCAGAAAATCACCAAGCCATGTCATTGGTGGTTGCATGATTGTATCTGATATTTCCCGTTTGGCCATGAGAAATATTCACTTTTTCAAGATTTATTTTTTACTTTATTTAAAAAATGTTATTTGGTCATAAAAACTCCAACTCCAACTTTATCTCAACCTGTTTTCTTTTTTTTTTTCACTCCCACTTCTCTCACGGAAACTCAAAAATAATTTCAATTTATATTCCCAGTTAAACTCAACTCCAACCCCAACACCAAAATTTTTTAATTTTCATGGCCAAACGTCTCGAAGTAGGACTAGTAATTTCCATTGGGACTCAAAATATTTTTCCTCTTTTTATTTGCACCACATTCCTTTCTTTTTATTGATTTTTCTCTTATATTAATTTCAAAAAAACAACTAAAAATAAAAAAAAGAGTAAAACATCAACAAATATGTGGTAAAATTATATTAACCTGCTAGAAATAGGATCCATAAAATATATTTTCTTTTTTTTTGGTTTTGTTGCTGTCATAACCTATAAATTCAAGAATCATAACAACAAAGCCATGATGAGGAGAGAAAATGGGAGAAAATGATTCAAGAATACATTCACTCAAACTCAGAAGGAAAGTATGTTGGAATTCGCTGAAAGAGTTGAGTGGAAATTGAGGTATGGAGATGAAGAGTTGATTAGCAAGTTTAATAGCAAAATCAGAGTAGAAAATGGATTCTTAAGGTATGGTTGCATGATAATAATAAGAAGAATTCTAAGACCTCAACAACTAATATATTGTCTGGATGTCTCAATCAAAAAATACTCTATTTTCTTAGTTTTAAAGAAGAAACCAATCTGAGCATTCTCTCCCAAACATGGCTGCATGTATGGTTGACTCTTGCCAACCTAGAGTTTACCACTGACTTTTCCAAAGTCAACATAAAATCAGTGGATAATATTATGAAAAAATTGTAATTCTTTGACAAAATTTTCTCTAAATAAGGTCAATTTAGATGAAAACATGCTTCCTGGTCTATTTAATTGTTGTCCATTGATTGTCACTTTCAAATTTAGATATTTTTCGGGTTGTAAAATATTGAGTTGCTGAATTTTCAAAAGATCAAGTCAGTTTCCATTAGGACGCATACACAAATAAACCAAATTGTCAAAATCCAAGCATCAATTTTTGAATAGATGTCTTAAACTGGTTTCAAAAGAGTTGGAGGTTGTTAAATGTTAGAATTTAAAATCATTAGATTTCTCCAGTACCATATCACTAGATCATGATTTCTCTCAAGTTTGATATTAGATAATGGTTCTGGTGAATGGGAAAGGTTTAGCATTTGCAAGAGCCAATACTATTGGGCCATGGCCCATGTTCTAGCCAAAAGGCCGATGGACTAATCCTATTCTTGTTTTGTTTTCAATCTTATTTGAAAAAATATTTGGAATTTCATTCCTATTTGGAGTTGGTTTGACTTTAGAAAAAAACACCACCCATCATCTATAAATAGGACTATTTGAGAAAGAATTATTCAAGCTCATTCGTATTTGCCTTTGAGAGACATTAGCACATAAGAGAGGTTTTTGAGGGAGCTTTCACCAAATATAGAAGAGATAAAGAGAGTTATTTTGCTACTATTTTTTCTCTCCAACCAGCCACCTTCAAATCATTTTTGCTAGCTCGTTCACTGTTGGATCAGGCTAAAATTTTGACTTAGTGTTTCTAATATTTTGTGTTTGATTTGAATGGTGAAGATCATATTTGGAGGTTCTCAACATCTAGTTTTGAGTCCTGAACAACAATACTATTTTGGTTGATTTCTCTTGATTTATTTTTGTTGGTGTAGGTATTATTTCTCTATGTTTGGCACTTGTTGTGTATCCATTTGGGAGAATATATGTAACCCTCTTATTATTATAATGTATTTATTTTAATCTCTGTGATCTTGTGATTTTTACCTTTAATTTGAAGGGTTTTTCCACTTTATATTTTGTGTTGTTTACTTTTTTAATTTTCACATTTACCTCCATCTGTCATAGAAAGTGATATAATACTATTAGTTGTCTATCAAAGGTTTTTGTATGGAGGAAAATATGAGAAAGTTGGTATGTTTAAATGCGTTACAACATATGGAAGAGCAAGATGAAAGATCTTCTATTGTGAAGAAGATGCACCTTCCACTTTTAGTGCTCACAAATTTGATAATATAACTGATGAAAATTGGAATTTTGAGCACTAACAAATATGTGAATATATAAGGTAGTGGTTTGAGTACATTGTTTGCAATCATATTGTGAATGAGACACATGCTACAACAGTGTGGGAAAAGTTGGAGACACTGTACGCTTTAAAACTAGAAATAACAAGTTGCTCTTGCTAAAGCAATTGAGACCTTTAAATATAAAGAAGACAGACCTATTGTTGATCATATAAATGATTTTCAGGTTGTTCTTGATCAACTTTCTAGAATGTGTGTTAATTTCAATGAAAATATTCAAGGGCTTTGGCTTCTTAATACTCTACCAGATTCGTGGGAATTTCTTCATGTTTCTATAATAAATTCAGCTCCTGGTGTCAAGGTGACTATAAAATTTGTCAAAAGTGGTGTTTTAAATGAAAAGGTAAGGAGAAAATCTCAGGTTTCATCCTCACACTCAGATGTTCTATATACATAAGATCATATAAGAGACAAAATAGTAAATACAAGGAATAAAGGTAAAAGCAGAAGTAAGTCAATGTCAGGGTATGTGACTCGTTTATGCTACCATTGTGTCAAGAAAGGACATATTAAAAGATTCTATAATAAGTTAAAACAAAAGATTATATAAGGAAAGAAAGAAGAACATAATGAAAATAATGTTGTTGGTGTTGTCCAAGATGACCTTCTCTTTGCATGTGATAAAAACATCATCAATTTTGTATCCCAAAATACTAGTTGGATAGTAGATTATAGAGCTACATTTCATCTCACATTGAGGAAATTTTTTTTTCTTCATTTTATACTCTTATTAACTCTAGAGATTTGAAGATGAGCAATGTTGTTAAGGTGAAGGTGTTTGGTTTTGGCACGGTTTGTGTGAAGACTAATATTGGTACAACGTAAGTCCTTTAGAATATCAAGCATGCTCCAAACATTCCTCTAAACTTGATATCCATAGGGCAACTAGATGATTATGACTACCATAATGACTTATTTATTGGCCAATGAAATCTTGCCAAAGATACATTAGTTGTAGCTTGAGGAAGAAAGTATTCTAATTTATATGTGACTTAAGGATCTATTCTCAACGACTCCATATATCTTCTAGAAATTGACACTTTATTGGAATTGTGGCACAATATCCTCAATCATATGAGCGGGAGGGGAATCACATGTTTGGCTATGAAGAAGTTGCTTACTGGTGTGAAACAAGAAAAGGTGAAAAATATGTTCATTACTTGGCTGGGAAATAGAAACAAGTTTTGTTTCACAGTTATCTTTCTACAAGAAAGACTAAATTATTAGAGCTAGTACAATCTAACTTATGTGGTCCTTTTAAAGTGAAGTCACAAGGTAGTGTACTTTAATTTATGACTTTCATTGACGATCATTCTCACAAGCTTTAGGAATATCCTTTAAAATCCAAAGATCAAGTACGTGATATGTTTGAGAAATTTTAAGCCTTATTCGAGATACAATTTGCAAAGACAATTAAATGTATTTTCACTAATAATAGCACTGAATATATTATTCCTTTTGATAAATATTACAAATAGCAAGAAATTTATCATCATAGAATACCACCCAAGATGCCTCAATTGAATGGCTTGGTAGAAAGGATGAATAGAACTCTAGATGAGGGAGTTAGATGTGTACTTTTAGAGGCTAAAATTCCAAATTCTTTTTGGGCGGAGGCATTTAATACTGTTGCTTATGTTAGCAATTTGCTTCTAGCAGTTTCTTTTGATTATTATGTTCTAAACAAAGTTTGGTATTCTAAAGTTGTTCCTTATGATAACTTGAAATTTTTTGGATGGTAATGTTACAAACAAAGTTTGGAATACTAAAGATGTCCCTTCTGGTCACTTGAAAGTCTTCGGGTGCAAAGCTTGTGTGCATGTTCCAAGAGATGAGAGGTTAAAATTGAATGTCAAAACTAAGTAGTGCATCTTTATTAGTTATGGTCAAGATAAGTTTGGATACTGCTTTTACGATCCAATTAATAAGAAGCTAATTAGAAGTGGTGATCTAGTGTTCTTTAAAGACCAAACTATTGAAGATACTAAAAAGACTAAGAAAATAGATTCTTAGAATAATGAGAGCTTAGTTTATTTTGATCCAACTCCTATTCCTGATGCACCTATTGGTGTAACACCCCAATTTTTTGGGATAAAATTTGAACCGTTGTTTCTAAGTATATAACATGAATCCTATTATTTCTACATAAACATAAGTTTCATGGTCATTAACCTAGTGTGAGAAGTTTCTTTGAAGGGAAGAATGTTCATATTAAATAGTTGGAGTCAAGTGGAGTTGAGAACTTTCGTTATCGATCAAATTTTGGAATTCAATTCTACAAGAGTCAACTTTGAATCTATATAAATACTAGAATATATGGAATTTTGGAGCTTAAGACCCACTAAATTGTAGATAGTTGACTTAGCTTTATAACGCCACCAATTTTGCCTTAATTCGATACTCAAACGAAAGGTTATGAACATTTTTGTGCAAACTAGTGAGGGTCCACGATAGCGGCACGACGTGGAGTTCATCATAGAGATTACCCTCTTTGATGTGCCGACGCTTTAAATTTATAAATTTTTGGGTTTGTTGACTTGGGAGGAAGGCTATTGAAGTCCTTTCACTTATAAATGACCCCTAAATGCTATATTAACCTATTTCTATTCGTCTCTTGACATAACATCATTATATCACCTCTCAAAAATCCCTAATCATCTCTCCATAAGAAAGAGAGGAGAAACTACATAGGTTTTGATGAATTCAAGCTTCGGAGGATCAATTTCTCTATGTTCTCTTTGATTTTTCTCCATCAAAAGGTATGTGGGACTATCCTAAATCTCATGGGCATAAATTTTACATTTTTAACAAGTTTTAAATATATATATGTATGTATATGAAAAGGGTTTTGGAAATCATTTGAAGATCATGCATCATGAACCTATTTTGAAGAAAATATATGTTCATTACTGTGTTTTCCAGAAACCTGTGTTATAGTTATGTGCATTCATGGTATGAGTTTTGGAAAGCATTTTATGATCATGATTTGTGAGAAATCCCTCTTCCATGATGAAGTTTATGATATTACCATGTTATGAATTATGAAATGGGTTGGAGAGCTTGAACTATAAGTCCTTTTTTTGATCTTGAAATTTACGTATAATTTAAGTTGAGACTACTCTATGAATGATGATGTTTCTCAAGTCATAATGCCTCTTGGTCAATTATACTTTGTTATTTCATATGTTTTTAAGGAGTTTCTTATTCTAAAGGCTCTTGTGTACTAATGGATATAATGCATGAATTAAATGATTGAATTGGACACCACATGTTTAAGTCTTGAAAAGAGAGTGTGTTTGCATAAATTCTCACGTGCTTTCAAAATAAGAACTCTTTTATGATGTTTTAATCTTTTGGATGGTCATCTATATGCTTTTGAATGAAAAGGGCTATGAATATGATATGATACGGCTTGCAAGTCTAGGTATGATGATACCTATTAGGAAATGCCCTTAGAAAAAAAGTAAATAATATTAATAAGCATGAAGCATGGTTTTAAAAGGTTAAAATTAGGCTTGAAGAGAGTTAGATGGTTACCCTAGGAAGACACGAGTTCAGATAACTCATTGTTCGAAATTATATTTTACCGATATGGGATTTATTGTGCCCCAAAAAAGAGGATTTTCTCAAAAAAGGGAATTTATGCTGGCCTAGTGTCCATTTGCATATCAGAAGCAGAAGCTCCAGCCCTTACGACAAACTTGGGTTGGGGGCTTTACCATCGAGTTAAGGGAGGATTCTTATAGCCCGTGGGATTGTAGAATTGTAGGGTATACCATCTTACTTAGAAGTAATACAAAGAGTTGATTCAGTGTTTTACAAATATGAATTGAAGCTCTTTAAATTATTCCCATGTGTTTTTATATATATTATGCTAAATTGTTTTCACAATGCTCTCAATTATATTGCATGAAATATATGTTATTTTTTGATTGTTCTACATACCGGTACTTTTGAGTATTTACCCCTTTATAGTATAGGTTCTGGGGCTCAGTCCCGTGGTCCATCACATAAGTAGAACATATGGGATAATGACAGAGTTAGTGAGCCATCCATCTTTCAAAAGGGTTGTTATTCATATGTTTATCTAATAGAGTTTATGGTACGCCGGAGTCTTTGTCCTGGCCTACACAGTAGAATGGAAATTTTCATTTAGAGATGAAAAAGAAAATTTGTTTCCACACATATGGTTACTGCATCCAGAATCTACATACCAAATATCAGGTTTATATTTTGTTCCATCCTGTACAACCATTAACAAAGTTTTCACTTTGTTATTTTCAGCAAAATTGACACTTTCTTCTTTTTCTTTGTCATTAGGTAGTCTAGTGTAACAATCTGATGCATAATGACCAAATTTGTGAAATCTATAACACTCTACCTTGGATTTGTTATGGTCTCGAACTTTACCTTGAGATTGATCAGTATTGTCTTTGAAATTTTTGCTGAAATCTCTGCCTCCTCAATCTCCTCTTTCTCTTCCGTTTTCTCAGCCTTGACCTTTACCTCTACCTTTTCTTCTATTATTGCTGGAATAAGTATCAGTAAAATCAATAAAAGCCTTCAACACTTTCTCCTGTATGCCGGAACTTTTGTTCATCTTCTGTTCATGAACTAGTAAAGAACTTTGCAATTCATCAAGAGATAGTTCATCTATATCTTTTGACTCTTCAATTGCGCAGACAACATAGTTATATTTTGATGTCAGAGAGTGCAAAATCTTCTCCACAATGGCTACGTCGTCCATCTTCGCACCGTGAAAGTGCATTTTGTTGCTGATCTCCATTGTTCTAGCGCAGTAACTCAATACTGATTCTCCTTTCTTCATTTACAAAGTCTCAAAATCTCTTCTCAAGGCTTGAAGCTGTGCACACTTCACTCTGGCTGTACCTTGATACTTTTTCTTCATGGAATCCCAAATATCTTTTTCTACCTATGCTTTGAAGTCTCATTGGTCTACACGGATCCATATGGATCAGGTGAAGGCACTTGGTTGTGCTTTCATGGTTCTTTGATTTAAAAGAAGATTTTACCTGCTTCCCCCTTACACAGGCACTACATACTTTTTCTTCCTTCAACTTGGTTTTGGGCAAACCCAATACCATATCTTTGGAAGAAAGTATGTTTAATTATTTTAGACTTGTATGTCCAAGTCTCCTGTGCCAAAGGAGGGGATCATTTTCTGTAGCACTTAGGCAGGTTAGCTCTGTTCCTGGCATTGTCATTATGTCATCTTTATACACATTCCTATATCTTCTTGCAGTGAGTAGAATCTCCTTGGTGTCCATCCTCTTGACTTTGACTCCTGCAGAAATAAAAATAACTTTGTTACCTTTATCGCATAGTTGTGATATATTAAGCAGGTTGTACTTCAATCCTTCCACAAGGTATACATCCTCCAATGCTCTTGATTCAGAAGTGTCAATCTTTCCAACTCCAGTAATGATTCCCTTTTTTCCATCACCAAAAGAAACTCCCCCTTCATTTATTTAAAAGAGTGAAAGAAACTTTTTTTTATCACCAGTCATGTGTCTTGAGCAAGCACTGTCTATGTACCAATGCTTTTTAATTCCTTTCAACTACTCCTGCAAAAAATCAATGGTTATATTTAGGAATCCAGATAAGCTAGGGTCCTATTTTATGAGTAAATGGATGAATTAAATTTATTGTAGTCCATGTAGGCAACAGGTAACGTGACTTATTTCTCTGACCAGTATTGGTTTCCTTTTTCTTGGTCTAAGAGAATTTATTTTCCAGATTTAGATTGCTAGATCTTCTTTTGGAAGCAACAAGACACTCAGTGGTTGGATGTCCAAGATTACCATATATATAGCATAAGTCTTAAGGATCATCAAGACTTCTGTGAAAACCCAGACCTGCTTTTTCAGTGTGATTTATTTCACTCAACTTATGAATAATTCTTTAAAAATTCATCCACCTGTTTTCTCTTTCAAGATCAAGTTTCAGTTTAGAGACTTTTTGACTCAGTTTATTCACCATGTCTGTTGCATCATTACATTCTTGTTTGTACTTCACTAATTAAAGTTCAACATTTTCTTGTTCTTTACTCGTGACCTTTTTTCCATTTTTTCAGTGAGTTTCAATTTTAGGACTTCAGACCTAATATCATTGTTTGAAGAATCAAGTTGCGCAACCTATTTCTTGAGAGTGCAATTTTGTTTTTTCAACAGTGTTCTTGCAAGCTTCTAAATCAATAAGATCATATTTGAGACTTGCAAGACTGTTGAACAACTCATCCCTATCAGAAGTTAATTCTTGGAAATCATCAATTAGGGCACTCATCAAGGAAACAAGTTTTGTTTTAGAAAATAAATGTAATTTTTCTTTAAGTTCAAGTATACTTACCTCAGAAGCATCACTGTATTCCTCCAAGTCTGAATCTCCAATAGCCATGAATGTTGTTTCATCAATTTCATCATCATCTGAATCAGATCCCCAAGCTGCTACGATAGCATATTCCTCCTTCTTCTTCATTTTGTTTTTTCTTTAAATTCTCTTTCAACCCTTTCCTTTGTACATTATATTTGCCTGACAGGACAATCCCTGATCTGATGATCAGTCTTACCACACTTGTAGTATTTATTTGGATTGTCATTGGAACGTTTCTTACTACCTATTCCCATTTTCTTTATAAAAAATTTATTGAAGTTCTTAGTAAGGAAGGCAACTTAAAACTTGTCAAGTTCTATTTCTTCATCACTGTCTGAAGCCTTCAAAGCCAAGATTTTCTAAGGGGTTTCTTGTTCTTTAGTTCCATCAATTTCTATTTTATAAGTCCTCAGATTCTCTACTAGTTCATCTAGTGTCATACCTGTGAGATACTTTGCCTCCCTAATAGCAATCACTTTATCATTCTATTTTGATTTTGGTAGTACCCTCAACACCTTTTCAACTTGTTCCTAAACAGAGATGACTTTTTCCAAAGAAATCAACTCATTTGTCAAGGCAGTAAGCCTTGTCATCATTTCATGCAAGGATTCTTTCTCTTTCATCTTAAAAGCTTTATATTCAGTAAAGAAAAGAGAAATTATGAATTTTCTTACCTGACAAGTACCCTCATATGCATTCACAAGGGCATCCCAGATTTGCTTAGCAATTGCATAGTTTGACACTCTATTGTACTCAGTCGGTCCTAATCCATAGACTAAGTTGTTCTTAGCCTTAGCATTTTTATTCAATGCTACTAAGTCATCAACAGTAAATTCACTTCTTACTTTTTGACCTGTTTACCGTTTTCTAACTTTATTGGAATAGTAAGGCCATAGTGATCCTATCCCACAACTCGTAGTCTTCCCCTTGAATAAACATTTCCATCCTAGTTTTTCACCAGATGAAATGAGAATCATCAAATAGTGGAGGTCTAGTGGTTGATTGACCTTCACTATGATCAGTAGGTGGTGTGGAATTCATCATAGTGATCTTTTATTAGGAGTTAACCTTATTTAAGACAACCTCGATCTGATACCACTTGTTAAGATATGTACCTACTAATTTTAATAATTTTACTCTAGTAGTTGCCTATCAGTGAAACAAGTAAGCTAACATGGTTCACTTAAGCCGAGTAAATAAAGAGAGTTTTTACGTGAAAAACACCCGACTCAAAAAGGTGTAAGAAACCATAATTTGTACCTCTACAGGATTTAACCCCTTTTTTACTAAAACTCTTGAGCCTCAACAATAAATAAATTACAAGAATCTTGTAAACTAGAAATTAAACTCTAACTACTATTTCTTCAATAACACAAATCTTCCCAAGATGATTGTTCCCACGTCTTCGAGTTCCCTAACTTGAAAACAATAGTCCTAACTAAGTTTAACTTCACTGAGAAAGGAATTACAATTCATTATGACTCAAGAATTAACCTATTACACAAAACCTAAGAATCTAAGTAAAGAAACATGTTGTTCTTTGTAAGACCCGCAGAATCTTAATCGTTTGAGTCCTTTAAAGTATGCCAAAAGAGGTCTCAGACTTAGAAAATTTCAGCTAAGTATTAGGACTTAGTCATTTCTAAAGCCCTCAAACTTTGAGGAATTTATCTACGACCTTAGAAAGATAGTTTTTAAGTTGATTCATGATCGACAAGTCAATAGTACATCTCGATTGAGTTTTGGAATTTTTGGACAAACGTAAGGGTATGTTTAAAACTCCAAAAAAGTGGCTCGAGGTGATGAGCCCACGGCACCCTGCCCAAAGTGGTGCTCCAGAGCCTGCGGTTCCTTACCTAGAGCGGCGCTTCAGAGCCCGCGGTGCCCTGCTTAGAGCAGCTCTCCAGAGCCCGCGACGCCCTCGCCAATCCGGTCCAGGTAAATTCTATAGTTTTTTTCGCAGTTTTAAGGGCAAATTGGTTATTTTTCCTTCACCCAATAGCTCCAAAATATGGGATTAAAGCCCCAAATAGCATAATTGCTCATCCTTTTCACAAAATCCTCTCAAGAACAAGCCCTAGCTTTATCAAGTTCAAGAATCAAGTCTCAAAAAATAATCCTCAATCTCCATAAAATTAGTAATCAAGGTATGTTAGGTGTCCATCTATGACTTCCTTTCACCCATAGAGTCCAAGAATCTATTTTTTAAAACTACAAGATTATTAATTCATGATTTATATGCTTGAAATTTGATTGTATTTATGTTCATGACATTGATTGATTTTCAACCCATGATTAATTATGGATTTCATGAAATTGAAATATCATGTATATTGAATTGTGTAATTCCCATGTTATAATCCTTGAATTAGCAAGTTTAGGTATTGTAGTTACAATGTTTACATGTTGTCCATGATTATATGAATTAAGTTATGCTCCCCATGTGTTTGATGGAATGTTCATGTGAATTAAATGGTGAAATCATGACATGGTAGTATATGTACAAGTTTATGCCCTACAAGTGTTTGATAAAATATCTCTATGAATGAATTATGAACAAGTAGATCATGTTATGCTTTACTTTTCATGCTATCGAGTCCTACGGGTATCTAATACTTGAAAATCTAGTTGTTTACTTAGAATTTCAGTAGCTACAAAATAGTTTCAGTAATGTCACATATAGTATTACTCAGTTAGTTACAAAACTCAGTTTATTCAATCAGTTAATAGAACTCAGTGAACTCAGCCCATCTTAGTTAGTTAGCATCATTTGTAATAGTTCAGTCGAGCTTAGTATAGTTTAGAAATCAGTTCAGTGTCTATTCAGTTGGGAGTAGGATTCAGCACTGAATGAACCCAAGGATGGGGACTCGATGCCAATAGAGGGTGTAATCCTTAGAAGATATCCTTGCATTCTAGAACTACGTAGACAATGTAGGTTGAGGGTTGATAAGGTATCTTACCTGCCAATTGAGGGTACCACCATTCTCATTCAGAGCACCGGCCAGATGAGGGTAACTCAGTAACTTGTCTTTACCCATGGCATGGTACTGACACCCTTCCAACTGGGTTACAGGTTGGACCCCAATAAGTTTAGAGAGGGGCATATAAGTTAGATAATTACCTTCCACAATTTCAATTTCAGTCTCAGTATAGAACTTAGTTTAGTTCTACGGCACTAGGATTGTCAGAAATAGTCACCCAACTCAGTATAGAACTCAGTTTAGTTCTACAGCATCAGGGCTATCAAAAATAGTCACCCAACTAACAGTAATACAATTATCAGTGAACTCAGATATCAGTCATTCAGTTATTAGAACTTAGTATCCAGTGTCATTATGATATCAATTACAGTATACGTAGTTATATGCATAGTATTGTATAATCAATATTTACTGCAGTTTCATATATACATGTACTCTCATTCAGTTATATTTATGTTACTCAGCCAGTATTATTCATGCATATGAACCCATGCATTTAGCCTTACCTCACTTATCATACCAGTACATTTAAAGTACTAACACATACCTTTCTTTTGCGCTATGATGTCTCATATCATAGGTTCAGACGCATGGGCTCCTGACCGCACTTAGCAGCCCATATTACCAGTAACAGATTTAGTGGTGAGTCCTTATAATTCGAGGACATAGTCATCTTTTTAGTATTTCAATTTATATTTCAGTAGTTGGAGTTAGTTGGGGACTATCCCATCAACTCTATGCTCAGATAGTTAGAGTCTTTTCAGACTAGATTATCTCAGACAGATGCTCAGCTTTCAGTATTTATTTACCAGTATTTCATTTCAGTTATGAACCTTATGGCATTTAAGCCTATTTTCTGTATTATTTCAATATTATTGTTTAGTGCTCACAGCAAGTGCCAGTCATGGATTAGCTTATGGTCCTTCAAGGTTGTAAGTACCGTATGGCATCTGGGGTACAGACTCGGGTCATTAGATTCTTATGACTCCTTCAAGCTATAGAACAAATTTGTTGATTGTTGACAAATTTGCTGATTGTTGCTTTTCTATTTTGTGCGTGTGTAAAACTCTTTTTGATAGTTTCTTCTATTTAAGCCAACTCTTATGAAGTCCTGTAGATCATCTAATCTTCTTTCTTCAATAGGAATCTATTAGGTAGTTTCACTCCTTGTTGATTTGTATCTCCTTGATCGAGTAGGACTCCTTTATTTGCTCAATCTTCAAGTATTGTGTTTATATTTCTTTCAACATCTTTTGTGCATGTGATAAGAATTGAAAATATAGATAAATTTCCTTTTTTCTCCACTCTTGACTTTACGCATTATCAGCCTTGTATCTACTTCAATATTTTTCACATGTGAGGACCAGTATGACTAACATGTTTTATTAATATATGTCAATCATCAAAACTTCTTTGCTCTAATAGAAACCATTTGATAGTGATGGTTAAATATATGTCAATCATCAAAACTTCTTTGCTCTAATAGAAACCATTCGATAGTGATGGTTACATATAAAGGTTTTGAATTATGAATCATTTCACATAGTTATATCCCATGCAAATAAAAGGAAACAATGAAAAATTATTTGTGAATAATGAAATTTATCTTGTGATAGGATGAGATAGGAGTATTTCATCCATTCATATTTTAGTCATATTTAGCTGTATATCTAGATTTTCAAATTTGCCACATAATAACATAGAGAAAAATCTATAAGGCCCTCTTACCGAGTGAGTTAATTAACATTTACTTAACATGGATCTAGTGTTGGTTCTGATATCAAAAGTGTTTATATTTATTGACATGTATAATAAGCAAAAAAATCATCTAAAATAGGCTCTGGTAAAAAATAATAGGCACAAATCGATCAACTACTTTGTGCTCATAATTAATCCTCTTTAACGATAGAAATTTTGTAGAGATATTGCTACTAGGGTTTGATGCATACCTGATGCTTTGTTCTTCTTAATACAGATGGTAAATGAAAGTTCGATCGAGTATTGAGAAATTTTTAATTCAAAGCTGCGTGATGAGTTCGGGCGCACACTAAACTTTACTTATAACTCTTCTGCATATTAATTGTCGAGCTTTATAAACTTTATACTGATTTGATTATCGACTTGATATCAAGCTAAATCATGATTTATAATGTTTTAGTTAATGAGCTAGATCAGGTGTTTTTTGGTTTTGCGCCATTTTCTATACGGATGCCAAGTTTTAATGAAAGGAAATGGTACCATCACATTTGTCTTTCTTTTAATTGATTTTTAAGTTTTATTAGAATGTGTATTTTATTTTTTTATAGTGTTTATTGTAACATATGAATTTACTTTTCTATCTATATCTATATCTATACTATATTAAAAGTGCGAAGGGAAAAAATTGTTTGAGCTTTTTGCCCTTCATTAAAAGTCTTTACTTTAGACAAAATCATTTTTTTCTAATATGTAAGAGTTGAACATTAATTAAATATTTATATTTTTTATAATATTTAAGAGTTGAACATTAATTAAATATTTATAGTAAAAAATTTTCTTATTAGAAGTTATCAGAATTAATGACAAGTAATTATTTTTTCATTGGTTTAAGACTTCTAAATCAACTAATTTAATTTTAAGAAGATTTGAAAGATCTGAAAAAAAATATAAAGGCTTTAAAATAAGAAAAATTTTAAAAGTATCAAAATTTTAAAATTTTTAAGATGTGTCATAAGAAGTATGTAATCAAACATATTGTAAAGATATGACTTCAAAAATATGAAAAATTTTAAATATAAAAAAAATAAAATAAGAAAAATAGTTGTAACACAAATATGGTTCAAATTGTCGTCTTTCTTCAATTTGTCTAATCTATTATTTATGTATATTTTCATGAAATTTGATATGTAGTTTGAGGGAGATCGAGAATTTCAACTCTACGAATTCGACTTTTAAAATTCTTAGCACTTAACCTATTATATTTTTAAAGTTATGAATTGATCATAACTACTTTTTATTAGAATTTCAATGAAGTTCTTCTTATAAATTTATATTTGATGCTGGAAGTGGCAAGTGATTTATTAGCACAATAGTTTTGTAAGGGTGCGGGTGGGGTTAAATAACATGTTACTTGGCACAATATTTTATCTTTTACAATTTACTAGATTTGTTTTTTAAGTTGAATATAATAACTAATGGATGTGGAGTTTTAAATGGTAAAATCAATATCTTTTTTATTGTAGTATAATGATTAGGGACAAACATGCAACACATATTCTCATAGACTAATACTATATTAAAAGTGTAAAGGGCTCTGCAAACGCTGTTTGAACTTTTTGCTCTTCATTAAAAGACTCCAGAATAGATAAAATCATTTTTTCACTTTTTTTTTGTCAATTATTTATTTCATTATATTTATAATATTTTAATTAAGGAGTCCTAAAACATATTGTAAGTTTTAAAAATTAAATATTCCAAAAATATGTGGTCACAATAAATATATATAATAAGAATTATTAGAAAAATTAATAATTAAGTAGTCCTAAAATATATGGGGAGGAGGAAAATTTGGAAAAGAAATACACTTTTTTCTTTTTAACTAAAAACGAGGAGTACACAACTAAATTTTAATTATTAAAAAAAGTTGTCAAACATTACTACATACCACATATCTATCTATATCTATAATCTATAATCTATAAACTATAATTTATATCTATAATCTATAATTTATTAAAAGTGTGAAGACTATTATAAAAATGATTTGAACTATTTATCCTTCATTAAAAGACTCCGCTTTAGATAAAATCATCTTTTCTCCTTTTTCCTATATTAAATTTCTCAAAACAAATATATTAAATTTTACATGCAATTCAATTTTCATCAAATTAGTGTCCTACTTAGTTTGTTTCACCATAAAAACATTCATGTTTTCCTTGGTTATTAAATTTTTTTCAAATTTGTGTCCTACTTGGTTTGTTTCACAAAAAAAAAAACATCCGCTTTTTTTTTCTTGGTTTGTTTCACAAAAAAACAACCAATTTTTTCTATCCAACTTTGTGCTCTATTTGGTTTGTCCCAAATTTGTGTACTACTTAGATTTGTTTTTCCAGAAAGATGTTATTTTGTCTCCTATTTAGTTTGTACATTTCCCTTTCTATATAAACACTTGTGGTTTTTCGTAGTTCATCGTTGGTTTTTCATTATTCATCGTTTTTCATATTTTTAAGTTTTTGTCGTTATAGCATCTCTTTCTTTTTACATTGTTAATTTAAAGACAATATATTACTTGTTATGCCAACTTAAATTGCTTAGTTTAATTTAGCTTAAGATGTACATTAAGATCAAGGTGTACATTAACTATGCTTTGGAGAATAGTGTTGAATGTCTGAATCAAAATATTTATTGCTTTGCTCAAATTTTATTACCTTTTGATAAATTGGTTTGCAATAACTTATGTTTTTAATGCAGATTTGATGTTGTTATCCATTTTACTGGACTAAAAGTTGTTGGTGAACGTGTTGAGAAACCTCTGATGTAGTATGACAACAAACTTATTGGAACAATTACTCTCTTGGAAGTCATGTAAGCTCATGGATGAAAAAGCATATTCCTCGCACTTTGGTGAACTTTTATAATGTGTCTCTATTCTTGTAAGCCACTGTCTTAACTAGTTTTCTTTTCTGCTTCTCTAGCTTGTGTTTTTATCATCAACTACTGTTTATGGTTGGCCGAAAGAGATTCCTTGTACTGAGGAATTCCCCCTAGTGCTGTAAATCCTTATGAATGGACAAAGGTACTGCCAATTGTTTTATCTCAAATTTTTAGTGCTCAAGTTATTGAAGTTCAAAATTGACATGTAGCCTCATTTGGCTGCTTTCCTGTCTAGCTTGCTCATATGAGCCAAATCATGCATATTCCGTCCCTTTCCTTTTTTTTTTTGCAGTTTTACTTCTTAGTACTTGTTGGTTCTGTCTTTAGATATTAGAACACTTCTCTTGAACATAGATGTGACTGAACCTTTTCATTTTCTTTCATCGTGACCTTTAGTTTGTTACCATATGTGCTTTATCATATTTTTTTTTAGTTATTGTTAAATTTATTTTAAGTAATTGTATTAAATTATTGTACTTATATAATATACTTTGCTTTTCGTTTACTTGAAATTAGAATATTCGCTCTTGAAGGAAGATGATTGGATCTTTTCATTTTCTTAATTTCATCATAACTTTTAGGTTGTAATATTTGCTTTATCGTAATCCTTTTTGTTATTGTTAAATTTGTTACAAGTAGTTGTATTATATTATTATGCGTATATTTAATACAATTTATTTTTTTGTTTACTTTATTATTTAGAGTCTATTTACGTGTATCAAAATCAACGTAATTTTGAAATGGGTAGTTGTGGTGTTCGGTGGACTAATGGACAAGAAGTTCCTTATTGGCATTGGTATGTAATCCTATTCTAATCAACTACTTCCTCAATTTAAATATCTATATAGCCTCCTAATAGGGATGTGTTCCTCCATTTTTCTTGAGAAAACGTTTAAGAAAATAGAGAATACTTTTGAATCTTATCATCTTATATTAAAGATACATAATGGATGTAAGATCCACATTCACTCTACCCCTTAGACCCTACTTTACGTGGATATATTATTATATATGTTTTTTGTTCTTTTCACTTAAGAGTAACTTTTATCTTTGTACGCGAGTGTTGTGTCTAATTTACTTTTAACTTTCATTTGAGTGGATATAAGATAGACAACAATGAGGAATACCTGCTTTATTTGGAGAAGATAAAGAGTGGAGAAAATTCTAGAACTACTTTAATACGTAAAAACATCCCAAACAAGTATGAGCCATGTAAATTTTGAATTATGAAATTTTGAGTTTGTACAATTATTCAATATGTAATGATTTGGATTCTTTCTACTTATAGCAACTGATGAGACTCATAAGAAACATATGATTTTTACTACTTGCCTATTAAATTTCAATGTAATATAATATGGGGCCTTGATTCGTGTGCCTGAGTGAAACCAATATTTAAGGAGGTAGTCATACTATTTTTTGTTGTGGCCGAGTGCAGAAGGAGGACCACTAGAGGTCACTCTCAAAACTTCCATGGGTCCTATTACTCTTGATATGCATTACAAACACGCTCCAAGAACATGCAAGAATTTCATAGAGCTTTCTCAAAGAGGCTACTATAATGATTTCAAGTGTCACAAAATCATTAAGGATTTATTATTCAAGATGGAGATCCAACTGGTATCGGAAGAGGTAGAGAATCTATCTATGGCCAAAAGTTTGATGATGAGATAACCCCACAGCTAAATCATACAGGAGTAGGTATCATATCCATGGCTAATGCTACACCAAATACAAATGAAAGTCAATTCTTCATCACCGTGGCACTTGCACAGTCATTTGATGAAAAACATACTATTTTTGGAAGAGTTTGTTGGGGACTGGAAATTTTCAAGAGACTTGGTAGTGTGCAAACTGATAATACTAACAAATCAATCCATGATGTGAAGATATTTAGGACTACTGTCAAAGATTTATAGTCTGTATCTTATCAAAAACAATTGTTACATTAGCTAGAGCATCTATGGGATAATATAGTATGTAATGTTGTTATCATAACCAAGATGAATTCTATCTTCTTCTTTCAATTGAGAAAAACTGATGTACGTCTATATGTGTAATATGAGAATGTCGATACGAATTTTGTGTAACCAAAATGACATTAGAGAAGAAAAAATGAGGGCCTTGAATCTGCCGCTAGGAATATTCGTGTGCTTGAGTGAAACCAATCTTTAAGAAGGTAGTCATACGCTTTCCTATTGTTTATTGTTGTTAGAAAGAACAATGACTTAACTTCCATTTGACCTTATGAAAGTAAATTTCCAGTGATTTAAGATTCATCATTTTGTCTTATTTTGTTCTTGGGTAATAATAGGTTAATTATTCCAATCCTTGTAATATCAATGAAATATTCGTTTTATGGGATCTAATTTAATTTACTTTTATGTTGTTTATTTTATTATTTTTCATGTGTTGTCATAATCATCTTTTTCCAATAGAAGTCTTATTTATTTTCATGTATTCTTCATTAATACTATTGTCTATTTGATTGAATTAACATTACAAGATTCATATATTCATCAACTGAGTTTTGGTAAAATAACGTTCTTGTAGATGAATGGACCAATAAAAAAGTACTTATAAACTTAAAAATCTATTCATACCTTTTCTATTAACCTCTTAAATCACATGCTTATTATTATTCTATGCTTATGAAATCTGTAACATAGAAGGTACACACTCTTTAGTTAGAGAGATTATTAATAATCTCTGTGCAGATGTGTCCTATTGTTGGGAAATAATACAAATGCAAAGATTACAAGAAAAAAAAAATTAGAATTTGAACTTTGTAAAGGGTGTTATAAAAGCTCCTCAAAGATCCTAGGTAGATTTAATTTGCAACAAACACCAGAACACCAATTTGAGTTAATATAGTCACTTCAAGTGAGATATAAGGTGTTGACAAATGAGAATTTAAACAAAAGAAAGTTTAATCTATGATCTAGGTGTTATTCATGTGAAGAATAATTGGAAATAGTAAACCATCTCTTTTACATTTAAATTGGACAACTCAACTATGGCAAATGTTCATCCACAAGAGAAAGATCTAATGGGTTAAACCTGGAAGAATTACAGAAGTGTTAAAGTGTTGAATAGAGATCACAATACAACAAAAAAAGAGGAGAGATGGAGGATTATCCTAGCTTGCATCTGGTGGACTATTTGGAGAGAAAGAGACTAGAGATGCTTTGAAGGAAGAAAGAGCAACATGCAAAAGCTAAAGATAGACGGCCTAGGCCTTCATTATTTTTGGTGTAAGCACGTAATGATAAGAAATACAGTAAATGTTCTTAATACTATTGACGGGCAGTAACTAGGAGATCCTAGGTGTTGTAAGTAAAACTTTAAGTAGACGGAGAAAACAAGAAAAATGTTCGTGAGAAGCAACATAATTTTCTAGAATTCAGAAAAAGTACAAATAATATTTATTTACTATTCTATTTGATTTTCATTATCTTTTTTTTTAAATTGTTGGGCCTTGGCGTATTTTGGGCGATATTTTTATTATTTTCATATTTAAAATGCATGTTTATAACCAAAATCTTTAAAATTTTTGCTTTCTTTGACTCAATTTATATGATTAACTTTCTTTTAAAGTTAATCTTAAGAAAATGACATATTTCTAAATTTAAATATAGGGTATAGGTAAAAAGTAATTGGATTTCCATGAACACGTAATTCTCTTCAAGGTTTGTTTCTCCTTTTCAGTATTCAATATTTGTATTGAAGCCAAACTCTAAATACACACCAAGAAAGATCCATTTAAGAGGAAGCACTCCCTACCAATATTTTTCTTAAAAGTTACTACACAACATTAATTTGTATAGATTGTTAGTATCATATGACTCTTAAGTTACTTAGTTTCCTAAATTTATTTTCCAAGTTATGTGTTAAATTTAAAATATTTATTTACCCTTAATGAAATGATTTACTATAACAACTTAAAATTTTTGTCATTTTATTTTTGACCCTCCCGTATTTAAAACATCAATTTTTTATTTAAATTATGTTTAGGTATGTTAATAAGATATCTCAGAAGAGTTTTGGAATTTTCCGAAGGGGTTTGGAGATATTTTGTAATTCCGAGGCAATAAGCCTTTATGTTTTTGGCATGCCACAGAGGTTACCCTCAGAAATATTGACATGGAACGGAGGCAGTGTGCCTCCGCAATATCGCTGTGTCACAGAGGATAATCTTCGTGATAAGCAATGTGGCATGGAGGTCATCCTCTGTGATAAGGTCGTGCCATACTGAGGTATAAAAATCGTGCAATTTTTGTTTTATTCACTTGGGGTGAGGGGCTTTTGGGTCTTTTCACCCACGTAGGACCATTAAATGTAAAACAAATTTATTTTTATTATTTTTTCAAAGATCAATTGCTCTCTTTCACTCTCAAATTCAAAATCGAAGAAAAGCTTAAGGATTTCACTGTGCATTCACTCCAAATTGATTTCAAATATTTTTGTATCTAGGGCATGTATCTCCTCCCAAAACTTGTTTTGCTAATAGCATGTACTTACAATTGTATTCATGTGATTTATTTGATGATTTGAATGTGGTTTGAGGGCTTTTAAAAATTATTGACTAATTGTTTTTCCCGTGACTTTTGTGAATCATTCATGGTTTGAATGGATAATTTTGAACTAATTGGGGTGCATGGGCACGTTTAATTAGAATTGGTATAAACTTAACCCAATCTTGTAAAACTTGCTTTGAACATGAGAATATTCATATTGAATTACTTTTGAAACCATTGCATAATATAAAAGTCTATCAAAACATAAACAATTTTTAAATTGAACCTTGGGGGTTATGGATTCCCCCAAGCTAATGGAAAATTGAACCTAGGTGGTCATAGATTCCCCCATGTGGATAATAATTGGAACTTTTGGAGTCCTGGATTCCCCTAAGTGATGATAACTGAAATGGCATGATGATATTAGTATGCAAGCGTAATTGGTATGAAGATACCAATGATATGTGCCTTAATGAATGATTATAGTTCAATGAATGAGAATGTGTAAATGTTTTAATTGGGATTAAAGAGAGTTGTGTAGCTGACTGTGAAGGTGGAGGTCCCGAGGAATTGATACTGGAAACTCGCGTTTGCCAAAAAAAGAGTTGATCTTGATGAATGTGTGCTTGTGTCACACTATATATATGTATCATGGATGTCAAAGGGTCAATGATTTTCTATCCTTCTATGATATGTCCAGTTCGTGCGCTAACATGCATTAGGGCCTATCCAGTAAGTGGGGTTAGACCCATATAGCCTGTGGATATTTTTAAGATATTTAAGCTACATAGTCAATGATAATGTTTTACTCTCATGGTAAACCTTATTCACTATTCCGACATGTTATGTATGTGTGTGTGTGTTAGTATGTATGTATATGAATGTGTGCATTTGCTCTGAATGATTTTGAACTGACTTGATCATGGCATTACTTCATCCCTTCCCTGAGGGTAATGCCTTAGGAGTATATCCTAGGATTCACACAGTGCTCAAGACTACAAGTAGCCCCAAACTAACTCTTTAAGCCTTCTAACAACTTTGGAACCTATAATAAAGATAAAACTGACATATAAAATCTTAAAATACTGAATCAATGCAATAACTGAAAGTATCAAACTCGAAATCTTAAAACCAACACTTTGAATCTAAAACAGAACACACTAAAAGAAGCCCATACTTTTAACTAGAGAGCCACTGGGATAAGCCCTAGTGGACTCAAACTAACTGAAACCAAATAACTAAAATAATGTATCAATTTCTAAGGCAAATAAGGACGGGTCCTCTAACTAAGAGGACTCACCTAAGTTGGGATGTAGGTGTATTTGCTTAAAGTGAATCACGCTGCAGGAACTGAGCACCAAGACCTACATTATAAGACAATGTAGCACATAGACATATATGTGGATCAATACTTCTGGAATGTACTGAGTATGTGAGGGTGAATGCATAAGTAAAACAGATACTCAATAATCATACATATTTTTAAATGATGCATGCCAAGTGTAAATAACTCACCTTGAGCTTGAATAATTGAAAACTGAAAATAATAAGTCATGACTAATAAAATATGTTGTATAAATATTGTGAGCTATAACACTTAGGGGTCATTTGGTGTGAGGTATTAAGGTAAATTATCCCAGGATAAAAAAAATAGTCCTAGGATAAAATTTTCTATACATTGTTTGGTTGGCAATACTCCAGATAACTTATCTCGGGATTAATAATAATCCTGGGATAAGTTATACCACATATTTGGTGGTATAAGTTATCCCAAGTTAATTTATCCTTGGATAAAATTATAAATGAAAAAATACCCCCAAACCCTTTTCTTTTCACTTTCTCATATGTATGTATGTATATATATATATATAGGTGTACGCTCCTCGCGCGTGTACCTCACTATAATGAATTTAAACGCTACACTAAATACGATATTTATTCAAATAGTAAGAGAATTTATTTAATTAGATATATAGTAGTTGTAAATATCAAAGATACTAATGAGGTAGGTGTAAAATATATTGACAACCCCTTAAATTACGTTTGGTGTTTTAGAAAGAAAAAATAATCATAATATTTTATATGACTCAAAATTTTGATCATTAATTGTCTATATCATCATAATCATCATTCATGTTCAAGATATCTACAAAATTGGAAAAAAGAAAAATACGAAATCAATGCATCTAAGTAAATTAAATATTACAAAAATTATATTTCTTTGACGTATCTTGGCGACCAAAAAAGGAAGAAAATTCAAATCAAATAATAAAGAACCATTTAAGAACAAAAATAAATATATCTTGTTCCATATGTTCATATTAGATATTATTGTATTTTTCTAAAAGAATTCTCAATTTATAGAAGTTCAAAATTTTTTTCTTCAATAAAGAAATTATATAAATGTGATTGTTTTTTTTACCTTTTTCATTAATTATTTATCAATAATAGAATATTTTAAATTCCAAATAAACTAAACTAACACAAATAAGAGTGATTTTTTTTTAACCCTTTTTAGTTTTTGATAGACTTTTACTTTCCTTTTATTTAATACAAAATAGAGTTCATTTTTTTTAAATATACATAGTCCTAAAAAAGAGGGGGCGGGGGCGGGGGGGGGGGGGGGGGGGGGAGAGAATTCGATTTTAGTTGGCTTTGAAGTCCTAAAATTAATTAAATATTATTAGATAAATAGTAAAAAGACATTTTCATCTAAAGGACAATCTTAATGAAGGGCAAAGAGTTCAAATCACTTTTCTAAGGGTATTCACACTTTTAATATATTATAGATATAGATTATAGATATAGATTATAGATTATAGATTATATATATATTTATATAGTGCAGTAAAATTTATGTCGCTTCTGCTAGGCTCTTGATATCTACTAACTTGATATACTGAATCATGGACTCAAAACACCAGTTGAGATTGCAATGAGAACCAATGGCCATAGTTACAGATGTGAAAAAGAGAAATATATATATATATATATATATATATATATATATATATATATAAATACAAACAATATATTGATGGAAAAAGAGAGATATGAATTTCTAGCTATGTAAAAGAGACATATGAATTTGTAATTTGAAGGAAAAAGAAAACATATGAATACAAACAAAAACCATACAAATACAAACATAAAAATAATTAACTAAAGTGAGGGTTATGTTTGTAAACAAACAATATATTTTTACAAACAATGCACTATATATTATTTTTAGTACCACAAACCAAACAACCACTAAAAAAAATAATACCAGCGTAACTTATCCCAGCATAACTAATCCCGATATAACTTATTTTCAAACCAAATGACCCTTTAGTTCTAAAAGTTGTACTTTTACTCTTTTTATTGGGAGGTACTTCTAACCGATATAAGTCATATGAGCTATCATGGAGTCCAATGTCTCGTACCTACGTTGGTAGGGTTTTCCTACCCTTTCCATCAGAATAGAACTTAAGCTAAAGTGATCACTACGCTGAACCTATATTGGGACATAATCCTACGGTGGGACATAGTTCTGGGGCATGGGACCTTGGACGCATAATCAATACGGTGCTAAATACTACTCCCATATTACTTATATGCTCTCTTTAGGAAATACACCTTAAAATAGCATAAGGGTTTATAATGAAAACCAATTATGCTTCTCTTTGCTTTAAATTATAAACTGCATGAATAATGTGGATTTCCTTATCTTAGCTTAGGATCAACTGATCAATTCTTGATTAAAATCTTGATATAACTTATCAAAAGAAACATAAGAATATAATCTACTTAAAAATCTCAATACTTAAACTTAAGGCTCAAAATTCATGTTCAAGTTCATGTCAATTCAAAATAATACTTCATGCTCAACAACAATCTTGAAATACTTCACAAATAACAAGTCAAGATAGTGCAATCTCATTCATAATATAAATCATGTAATTAAAACATAAACATAAGCACTTACTGATATAATCAAGCTTTAAATCTCATGAAAATCACATGCTACAAGAATATACATGCTTGGGTATGAACCCTAATTCAAAACAAGTGAATAAAATCATAAAATCATGCAATTTGGGCATAAGGGTGAAAGGAAGCCCTTGTTCATAACCTCACATACCTTATTAGGCTAAATTTGATTTACAAACTCAAATTTGAACCCTTAAAGATATTATTGAAGACTTTTTCTTGAAGTTCTTGAATTTAGAAACTTAGATTCTTGATTGTCTTGAAGGGGATGTAATGGAGTTTTGGTGCTCTTGATAGAAGGTTAGGGTTTTCTTGAAGAAGGGCTTGAATCTTGTTCTTGGGAGATGATCTTTAAAGAAACCCTTATTTTGATGTTGAGAGTGAATGAGGAGTTTATGTTTTTTAATTTGATGAAAATAGGGGTTAAAAGGGTGAAAAAAGATAAAAAAAAATCCCATTTAAACGTCTTTATGTCGCTGAAACGGCCTCAGTTGACGGTTTGGGTGACGGACCATCACTCTAGTGACTGACCGTCACTCCAACCATCAGTATATGGATAGAAAATGACCTCTCTACCTGAGGTTGATGGACTAGATTGATGGGCCATCACTGGCTTAATGGTCCATCACTTTGGCTGTCGGACCTCGGCAGACAGACATCTCTTTAGTAAAACGGGCATACACTTTTACCTCGATATCGGATTAAAGAAAAATTGATATTGTTGGAAAGATAATTCAATTATATATCTGTTGGTGGGTCATGAGCTCAAAAAATCTTAGTAATATGAAAGATATACTCAATTGAAGTTGACTATAGCAACATTCTTCCCAAGAACTCAATCGGTAAAGGGTATTTTGATTTGTCTAAAAGCTAGGAGTTATTTGAGGCATTAATATACATCAAACTCACTCTTTAAACTACAAAGTACTATAATTTATTTTTGTTTGACCTTAAAGAATGGTTCTATTATTTGTCTGAATTTTTGGAGTATAAAAATATCTCCCCCTTGGGAATAATCCTAGAATGGAATTGGATAAGATGAGAATACTGGGAAAACTTAGGTATTATACTGAACATGCATAAAAAACATGATTGCATGACTAAACTGATTCATGAATTCCTGAAATAACATGAGGATCATTACATAAATACTGGAACTAAGAATGACAAAAGATAATCTAAGAAAAACTGTTACCTTAAGCTGAGTCTGAACTTGAAGAGAGAAAAATGAGGGTACTTGGTTCACATATCATCTTCTGCTTCCCAAGTGGCTCCCTCAACAGACTAATTTCGCCAAAGAACTTTGACCAAGGGAACTTATTTGTTCCTTAATCTACGAATCTGGTGATCAAGGATCTCAATTGGAACTTCCTCATATGAAAGGCTATTTTGAATATCCATGATTTCTAGTAGGTACAATAGCTAGATCACCGATACACTTCTTTAGCAAGGAGACATAAAACACTGGGTTAACGGATGACAAGTCTGTAGGCAAATCAAGCTCATACACTACTTTCCCAACACGACTTAATATTCTGTAAGGGACAACATATCGAGGACTAAGCTTCCCCTTTTTACGAATATCTTCACCCCATTCATGGGTAAAATCATCAAATAAACTAAGTCACCAACCTCAAACTCAAGGTCTCTCCTCCTCACACCTACATATGATTTTTGTCAACTCTGGGATGTTTTCAACCTCTCTCGAATTAACTAAACTTTCTTTATGGCTTTAAACACCATATCTGGCCCTACCAAAGCGTCCTCACCCACTTCAAACCAACCAATCAGTGATCTACATCTCTTCCCATAAAGAGCCTTAAATGAGGCCATCTAAATATTGGAATGGTAATCGTTGTTGTAGGAAAACTTGATTAAAGGAAAGTGGTCATCCTAACTTCCTTTAAAGTTAAGAACATATGCCCTCAACATATCCTCTAGGGTCTGAATGGTCCTCCTCACCTGACCATCTATCTGAGGGTGAAAGCTGAACAAAGATGAACTTGAGTACCAAGACCCTTCTGAAAGGATATCTAAAAATAAGAGGTAAACTGAGTACCATTATCCAAAATAAAAGATAAAGAAACACCATCCAATCTGACTATATCTCTAATATAAATCTTAACATAATCCTCGGCTGAATAGGAAGCATGAACTGGCAGGAAATGAACTGACTAGGTCAGTCTATCCACAATAACCGAAATCAAATTATACTGACGATGCGAATGAGACAACCCTGTCATAAAATTCATGTTCTCCTCTTCCCACTTCTAAGAGGGGATGTTAAACTCCTGCAAGGTACCACCAAGCTTTTGGTGATCAACCTTAACCTGTTGACAATTAGCACACTTGGCTACAAACTCAGTAATGTACCTCTTCATGACACTCCACTAATATATTTCCCACAAATCATGGTATATCTTAGTGTCTCGTTGGTGAATAGAGTAATGCGCACCGTGTGATTCCAATAAAATCTGCTACCTCAAACCATCAACACATGACACACAGTCTACCCTGATATCGTAATACACTATCTCCCCCTTTGGAGAAAATTTCTACCTTTTGATCTCTAAATAGCTCCTTCAACCTAACCAAATTGGAATCACTATCTTGTTTATCCTTGACTTCGACAATCAAAGAAGATTCCAAACTATTCTGAACCCATACACTACCTTTAGCTGAATCAATCAACCGATCACCAAATCTATCCAATTGATGAACCTCCTGAACTAACTTACTTTTATCATTCTCAACATGAGCAACACTACCCATTAACAGTATACTAAGAGTGTCCGCCACTATATTGGCCTTACCCCAATGATACAAAATACTTATATCATAGTCCTTCAACAATTCTAACCACCTTTTCTGATGGAGATTTATCTCTCTCTACAAAAACACATACTACAAAATTTTGTGGTCCATGAACACATCAACTTGCACCCCATAAAGATATTACCTCTAAATATTTAAGGTAAACACAATAACAACTAACTTAAGATCATGGGTTAAATAATTCTTTTTATGAGGTTTAAGTTGTCTAGAGGCATAGGCTATAAACTTACCTCTCTGCATCAAAACATAACCCAGACCAACTCTAGAAGCATCACAGTAAACAACAAACCCATCTGTACGCCAAAACTGGGGCTGAAGTGAGTCAAGTCTTCAACTCCAAAATACTCTTCTCATAAGAATCTGCCACTGAAATTTAACTTTCTTCTGAGTCAATATACACATGGGGGCGCAATAGAATAAAACCCTTCAATAAACCATCGATAATTGTAAGACCCCGCAAAGTTCCCTCATACTCTAAGCCTTAGAGCATGTCAAGCAAAGTGTAATTTCGGCCCTAAAAGATTGAGAAGTGACTTCACAAGTGATTGGAATTTATACCATATAGAATTTTGTTAAAATTGACTTTTTTTCATGTAGAGAATTGAATTATCTTTCCAATGATACCAATTTCATCAAAATCCAGCATTGGGACAAGAAGTTATGGTCATTTAACTGAGAGTTATTGGAATCGCCCAGGTTCGACGGACGATCCAACAGACCGTCGAGTCTGCAACTGACCATCGCAACCAAGGCAGAAACTCCGTATCATGGCCCAAGTAAAAGGGTCAAGATGATGGATCATCAAGGCTGCGATGGTCCATCACTGAGACCGTCGCCACTAAGGCAGTGTTATCTCATCGAACCTATGAAGGACCATCAATCCGACCATCGCATCAAGGCAGTATGTCCTTTTTTTGGTCATTGTGTGACGGATGACCTGACGGACCATCGGACTTGTGACAGACCGTCGCTTCAACCTTCGCAGCCTCCATTTAGTATATTTAAGTCCTTTTTAAAATGGGATTTTTGATCTTTTCCCTTTTCGCCCTCAGATATATTCCAAACAAATATGATAGCCTCATTATCTCCCAAAACATCCAAAGGCTAGGGTTTCTCCTTCAAGAGCAAACTAAAACCCTTCTCTAAGAGATCCAAGAACTCACCATGGATTCTATAAATTGAGTTAAGATTTGAGTTTCCCAAGTTCAAAGGTTGAAAGAACCCTCTCTCAAAAGTAAGAAGAAGAGTTTAGAGCAATCTTGTTCATCTAATTTCAAAATCTAAGGTATGTGGGGTTTTGAACAAGGATAATCCTTTCATCCTTGTACTCAAAGGCTTATTTAAACTATGATTTTCTGCAATCTATGAGATTTTACATGAATTTGAATTAGGGGTTTTCACCCATTTTCATCGCTTGCAATATGTTGATGTTTTCCATGAATTGAGAGTCTAATGGCATGATTTTCACATATTTTCTTGAGAAATTGTAGCTTAGTCTATACCCCATAATTTTAATCCTTGAGAAGTTAATAGTTGAAATATTTGAAACATTGAAGTATATGAGTATGTTGAGATTTTTGAGATTAATTGCTGAAATTTCCAGATTTCTACATGAGTTATGAATCTATATTCTATCTATTATGCTTTTGATGAGTTCTAACTTGAGATTAAATTATAGGTTATTAAGCCCTCCTTGAGACTTGAGATTTTATGAACTATTGTGCTATAAACACCCATAATTTAAGTATACTAAGATTATTGAGAAATGTTTAGACCTAATGGTCATTGAGTTTTGAAATCCACTCTACTATATGATATTACAGATTTGATTATTGGGTTCTTATTGAACTATGATATTATTCTAAAGTGGATTTTTATGAGATGAGCGAGATAAACTAAAGGGAGTAGTATTTAGCATCAGGTTGGGTAAGTTACTACGGTTTCTTACCCAAAACTACATACCGCCACAGGTTGGGCTTGAGGCCGAGCTTGTGATTATCATTGGGCCTAAGGCTGAGTTGATATTGGGCCCGAGGCTGAGTTTGTTCAGTGATCACTGGACCTAGGTTATACTCCCTGGGAAGAGTATGATGCCTCTCCCCAACATGAGGTCTCTTCCTTAGGAGGACAAAACATTGGAATCCATGTAGCTCGCATAGTTTATGTCGGTTAAGAGAACCACTCTAAACTAAAGTATTTTCCATTGAGATAGAATATTTTCCCTTAAAAACTAAATCTTTGAGATAAGATATTTTCCTTTAAAACTAAAACACTTTCCCTTGATATGAGTATTTCTCCCTAAAGCTTCAAATGTGATATTTTTCTAACATGAATGAAATGCCTTCAAGTATGTTCCAAAGTTATATGATCCGAATTCCAAGTATTTGAGTTCAAAAGAGTTCTGATTTCTTGAGCATTGAAGAATTTTTACTCTCCATGAGATATATTCATGAGTTGAAAGTATTGGTTAAAGTTTCCTTTAGCCTTGAATAATAAGAATAAGAGAAGAGTACAAATTTCAAAGCTAAAAGTATAATGACTCACGAGATTTTGTTACATGTTCCATTTCACATGATTCATGAGCTTTGCATTTTATACTTATTCAAGCCATGTGAGTTATTACTTATTATATGCATGATTCGATTGAAGAGTATTGATGTTGTTTTATATAAATGAATGCACCCCCATATACTCAGTACATTCCTAAGTGCTGATCCACACATACGTCTATGTGCTACATTTTCTTATAATGAAGGTTCAGGTGCTTAGTCCCACCTCATCAGTGACTTCCAAGTACCTCTGTCTATATCTCTACAGTGGTGAGTCCTCATGGTTCGAGGACCTATCATCAAACATTTTATAATTTAAGATACTATTTTATTATTTTCAGTTCATTTCAAGTTAGTTGAGGACATGTCTTAATGGCTCTCTAGTTCATGGATTAGTAAAGGCTTTGTTAGACTCATTATCAGATTATGGTTGTGTTGAGGTTTTCCGGTATTGCTTGGTCATTTGGACCAAGCATTTTCTCCGTATTTCCTTTCATATGATATGACTATGCTAGTGTTTGAATTATTTTATCTTGAAATGAGTGTTATTGGTAGAAACAGGCTCAAAGGGTTAACTTGGGGCTAATTGTAGCCTTAAGTACTTTGTGACGTCTTGGGAGGTGATTTTGGGTCGTTACAAACTTGGTATCAGAGCCTAAAGTTTTAAGGAGTCGTAGGGAGTCTGACAAGCCACATTAAGTAGAGTCTTGATCATCGGTGTATAGCGTGCCACATCTATGACCAAAAGGTTGCGAGAGGTTTTAGGAAAAAATTATTTCTTTTTTCAAAATCGATCGTGCCTACAGTTGTCCCACTCATCTAATAATCCGTGCTCTTCTATTTCATAAAATGCCTCTCCGAAGAGCGAATACCCGTAGGAACGATGATGAGCAACCCCTACCAGTTGATTCTTTGAATGAGATTGTGTTTCATACCGAGTTTTGGGCAGCCTTTCAGGTGTTATCCTAAGCAGTCACCGCTAATGTTTGGGCTAATAACCAGGCTATTGTTGCGAATCAGCAGGGAGGTGATAAAACTACGGCTAGGATTCATGATTTTATGCAGATGAATCAGCCATAATTTTTTAGGTCTAAGGTAGCTGAGGACCCATAGTTGTACCTTGAGGAGGTGAGAAAGATCACATAGGTAATGGATATTTCTCAGGAAGAAAGTGTTGAGTTGGCGTCTTACAGGTTGAAGGACATAGCTTGTGACTGGGTTGTATCGTAGAGGAAGGGTAGAGGTGATGATGCTGCTCCTATGACTCGGCAAGTGTTCCAAGATACATTCTTGTAGAAGTTCTTTCTACTTGAGATGAGGAAGGTAAATATCGAGTAGTTTATGAACTTGAGGCAGGGCTCCATAACTATTAAGGAGTACTACTTGAAGTTCAACCAGTTCTCCAAGTATGTTCTTGAGTTGACTTCGGACACCTGGGCTAGTATGAGTAAGTTCGTGACTGGTGTTTTTGGGTTGGTACTGAAGGAGTGTAAGACTGTGATGCTGCATAGAGATATGGATCTAGCAAGGTTGATGATGCATGCCCAGCAGATAGAGGTAGATAAGATTAGATAGAGAGATAGAGTAAGGGGTAACAAGAGGGCTAGATCTGAGCAGAATGAATTTAGCCAGCCTAGGTTCCATAGTGGGAAATGCCCTTAGTTTCAGAGACGTCCGTCTATGCCAACGCCTTCATCTACTAGTACTCCCACGCCAATAGGCAGGCAGAAACAAGGGGGGTAGGTCTTTTATATCTAGGTCACAGAACAGTGTTCGTAACATGCCTCATTATCCTTCTGTTACTAAGTGTGGTAGGGATTATTCTGATGAGTGTTTCATAGATTTGAGAGGCTGTTTTAGTTGTTACCAGCAGGGCCAAAGACTTAGAGATTGTCCTCATTCTAGACAGGGGAACAGAGATGCCCGACCTCAAGCACAGGCTACTAGTGCACCAGCTCCTGTACCCCGTCCCACCCCTACTCAGGGCGCTTCATTTAGCACTGCTGGCGATCAGTGCCAAAACAGATTCTATGCCTTACCATCTCATCAAGAGCAGGAGGACTCTCCCGATGTTGTTACTGGTATGCTCTACATTTTTTGTTTTAATGTTTATGTGTTTTTGGACCCCGGGTCAAGTCTCTCTTATGTGACCTCTCTTGTAGCTGTGAATTTCAAAATGAGTCTCGAAAAGATTTCTGAGCCCTTCCTAGTGTCTACACTAGTAGGGGAGTTAGTTATTGCTAAATAAGTGTATAGAGATTGTCCTGTTACTGTTCTTCATTGAGTCATACTTGTGGATTTGATAGAGTTAGACATGGTGGATTTTGACCTTATTCTAGGTATGGATTGGCTTCATTCTTGTTATGCATCTATAGACTGTCGTACCCATGCGGTCAAGTTTCAGTTCCCTGATGATCTAATTTTGGAGTGGTCCAAGAGCTCGGTATCTCCCACGAGTCATTTTAATTCCTATCTCAAAGCCAAAAAGCTAATATCCAAGGGTTGCATCTATCACCTAGTTAGAGTCAAAGACACTAAGTCCAAGGCTCCAACTATTCAATCAGTCAATATTGTTAATGAGTTTCCAGATATTTTACCGAAAGATCTCCCATGGGTACCTCCCGATAGAGAGATAGAATTAGGGATTGACATTCTTCCTGACACTCGTCCCATTTTTATTTTGCCATACCGTATGGCACCTGCAGATTTTAAGGAGTTGAAAGAGCAACTCAAAGATCTTTTAGACAAAGGTTTCATAAGTACCATTATTTCTTCTTGGGGTGCACTAATTCTATTCGTATGGAAGAAAGATGGTTCTTTACGTATGTGCATTAACTATCGTCATCTTAATAAGGTCATAGTAAAAAAAGTATTCTCTTTGAATAATTGATGACCTGTTTGATCAGTTGCAAGGTTCAAGTTATTTCTCCAAGATAGTTAGATCTGGCTATCATCAACTTAAAGTAAGGAAATGTGATATACCAAAGACAACCTTCTGAACTCGCTATGGTCACTCTGAGTTTCTAGTTATGTCTTTCAGGCTAACAAATATCCCAATAGCTTTTATGGACCTCATGAATTGAGTGTTCAAGTAATATCTCGATATGTTTGTCATAGTGTTCATAGATAAAATCCTTGTGTACTCCCGTAATGAGAGTGACCATGAGAATCACCTTAAAATGTCTTTCAAACTCTTAGAGATCACCAGTTATTTGCTAAATTTAGTAAGTGTGAATTTCCGCTAAGGTCTATAGCCTTTCTGGATTATTTTGTTTCAGCCGAAGGTATTAGAGTTGATCCCCAAAATACAGAAGCTATGAGCAATTGGCCTAGACCTATCTCCCCATCTGACATTAGAAGTTTCTTGGGTCTAGTGGTCTACTACTATCATTTGGTTAAAGGTTTTTGTTCTATTGCGTCTCCCATAACCCAATTGACTCAAAAAAAAGTTAAGTTCCACTGGTCCGATTCCTGTGAGAAGAGTTTTCAGGAGTTGAAGACTCGACTTACTTCAGCCCCTATGTTGACTTTGCCTGATGGAATAGATGGTTTTGTGGTGTATTGTGATGCCTCTAGAATTGGTTTGGGTTGTGTGTTGATGTAAAGAGGTAAGGTTATAGCCTATGCCTCTAGACAATTAAAGCCGCAAGAGAAGAATTACCTAACCCATGATCTTGAGTTAGCTACTGTGGTCTTTGCTTTGAAAATCTAGAGACACCATCCTTATGGTGTTCATGTTGATATGTTTACTGATCATAAGAGCCTGCACTATGTGTTTACTCTGAGGGAGTTGAATCTTAGGTAGAGGAGGTGGTTAGAGTTGTTAAAAGACTATAATATGAGTGTATTGTATCACCCGGGCAAGGCCAACATAGTTGCGGATGCCCTAAACAGATTGTCTATGGGTAGTGTTGCTCATGTAGAGGAAGGAAAGAAAGAGTTAGACCGTGATGTGCATTGTTTGTCTAGATTAGGTGTTAGGTTGCTTGATTCAGCTGAGGGAAGTACTTTGGTGCAGAGTAGTTCCGAATCCTCTTTTGTTTCGGAAGTCAAGGAGAAGCAAGATAGAGATCCTAGTTTGGTCAGACTAAAGGAGGCAATTAAGGACCAAAAGGTAAAGGTTTTCTCCCAAGGGAGAGATAACATGCTGAGATTGCAGGGTAGATTTTGCATTTTGTGTGTTGATGATTTGAGGAAGAAGATTATGGCTAAAGTGCATGGCGCGCAGTGTTCTATTATCCTGGCACTACCAAGATGTACTGCGACTTACGGGAAATCTATTGGTGGAATGGTATGAAGAAGGATATAGCTAAGTTTGTAGCAAAGTGTGCAACATGTGAACAGGTTAAGGTAGAGCACCAAAGACCTGGAGGTGTGATGCAAGAGCTTGGTATGGCCACTTGGAAGTGGGAGGTGGTGAATATGAACTTTGTGATTGGGTGACCACTTTCGCGCCGTCATCATGATTCTATTTGGGTTGTTTTAGATAGGCTGACTAAGTTCGCGCATTTCTTTCTCGTGCACACTTCTTATACAACTGAGGATTATGCTAGATTGTATATCCGAGAGTTAGTCAGGCTGCATGAAGTTCCCTCATCTATTATTTTGGATAGGGGTACTCAATTTACTTCTCAGTTTTAGAGGGCGTTTCAGCAGGGTCTTGGTACCCAAGTTCTTTTGAGTTTTGATTTTCATCCGCAGACAGATGTTCAGGCTGAAAGGACCATTTAGACCCTAGAAGATATGTTGAGGGTGTGTGCTCTTGATTTTAAAGGTAGTTGGGATAAGCATTTGCCATTGATACAGTTTTCCTATAACAATAGTTACCATGCTAGCATCGGGATGGCACTATTTGAGGCCTTGTATGGTAGAAGATGTATATCACCTATAGGTTGGTTTGAAGTAGGTGAAGCTACTGTGATTGGGTCTGAAGTAGTGTTTGAGGATATGCAGAAAGTTAAGTTGATTAGAGAGGTTAAAGACAACTCAGAGTTGTCAAAAGTCATATACCAATGTGAGGAGAAGAGATCTTGAGTTTTAAGTGGGTGATTTGGTGTACTTAAAGATTTCACCCATGAAAAGGGTGAAAAGGTTTGGTAAAAAAGAAAAGCTTAGTCCCCATTACGGTGGCCCGTATAGAGTTTAGAGCCGTGTGGGGAAAGTATACTATGAGGTTGAGTTGCCCGCGGAGTTGTCAGTTGTTTATCCTATTTTTCATATCTTAATACTCAAGTAGCACATTAGTGATTCCGTTGTGGTAGATCTTTTAAAGAGTGCTGATATTCAGAACAATCTTTCATTCGATGAGATTCTTGTTAAGATTCTAGACATTCAGATTCGTAGACTGAGGAACAAAGATGTTCCCTTGGTCGAAGATTTATGGCAGAACTAGTCAGTTAAGGGCGCTACTTGGGAGGCAGAAGCAGACATGCGAGTCAAGTACTCGCACCTCTTTTTCGAGAGTTCAGATCAATCTGAAGGTATTCTTCTTTGTTAACTTAGCTCTTCTAGTCTAAAGTTTAGCTATATGTATATGTTCTTGCAAATTTTTGAGGCATTCGAGAGTTTAGAGAGATTTTGAACGCATTTTAGCAACTCTCTTCAGGTATGTGTACTCTATTTTCCTGTGTTCCTAGTCTAACTAAGAACATTCTAGGATGAATATTTCCAAGGGGGAGATATTGTAAGACCCTGCAAAGTTTCCTCGTAGTCTAAGCCTTAGAGCATGTCAAGTGAAGTGTAATTTCGGCCTTAAAAGATTGAAAAGTGACTTCACAAGTGATTGGTATTTAAACTATATAGAATTTTCTAAAAATTGGCCTTTTTTCATGTAGAGAATTGAATTATCTTTCCAATGATACCAATTTCATCCAAATCTGGCATCAGGGTGAGTAGTTATGGCCGTTTGACTGAGAGTTATTGGAACCACCCAGGTGAGATGGATGATCTAACGGACAATCGAGTCTCCGACAGACCATCGCTCAGACCATCACAACCAAGGCAGAAACTCCCTTTCCTGGCTCGAGTGTGATGGTAAGGATGACAGACCGTCAAGGTTGTGACGAACCATCGCTAAGACTGTCGCTACTAAGGCAGTGTGATCTTATCTTAGCCATCGAGCGATGAACGATCCGATGGACCGTCGAACTTGTGAAGGACTATCGATCCGACCGTTGCATTGAGGCAATATGTCCTTTATTGGGTCATCGTGTGATGGATAACCCGATGGACCGTCGAATTTGTGATGGACCGTCGTAGCCCCCGTTCAGTATTTTTAAGTCCTTTTTAAAAGAGGCTTTTGGATCTTTTCCCTTTTAACCCATAGATATATTGCAAACAAACTTGATAGCCTCATTATCTCCCAAAACATCCAAAGGCTAGGGTTTCTCCCTCAAGAGCAAATCTAAAACCCTTCTCCAAGAGATCCAAGAACTCACCATGTATTCTACAAATTAAGTTGAGATTTGAGTTTCCCAAGTTCAAAGGTTGGAAGAACCCTTTCTCAAGAGTGAGAAGAAGAGTTTAGAGCAAACTTGTTCATCTAATTTCATAATCTAAGGTATGTAGGGTTTTGAACAAGGGTAATCCTTTTATCCTGGTGCTCAAAGTCTTATTTAAACTATGATTTTCTCCAATCTATGAGATTTTACGTGAATTGGAATTAGGGGTTTTCACCCATTTTCATTGATTGCAATATTTTGATGTTTCCCATGAATTGAGAGTCTAATGACATGATTTTTATATGTTTTCTTGTGAAATTGCAGTTGGGTCTATACCCCATGATTTTAACCCTTCAAAAGTTAATAGTTGAAACGTATGAAACATTGAAGTATATGAGTATGTTGAGATTTTGAGATAAATTGCTGAAATTTCCAGATTTCTATATGAGTTATGAATCTATATGCTATCTATTATGCTTTTGATGAGTACTAACTTGAGATTGAATTATGGGTTATTAGGCCTTACTTGAGACTTGAGATTTTATGAACTATTGTGCTATAAGTACCCATGATTTGAGTATTCTAAGATTATTGAGAAATGTTTAGACCTAATGGTCATTGAGTTTTGAAACCCACTCTACTACATGAGATTACAGATTTGATTATTGGGTTCTTATTGAGCCATGAGATTATTCTAAAGTGGATTTTCATGAGATGAGCAAGATACACTAAAGGGAGTAGTATTTAGCACTGAGTTGGGTAACTTACTACGGTTTCTTACCCCAAAATTATGTGCCACCGTTGGTTGGGTCTGAGGTCGAGTTTATGATTATCATTGGACCTAAGGCCGAGTTGACATTGGGCCTGAGGCAGAGTTTGTTTAGTGATCACTGGACCTAGGTTATACTCCCTAGAAAGAGTATGACGCCGCTCCCCAACGTGAGGTCTCTTTATTAGGAGGACAAAACGTTGGACTCCATATAGCTCGCATGGTTTATGTTGGTTAAGAGAACCTCCCTAAACTAATGTATTTTCCATTGAGATAGAATATTTTCCCTTAAAACTAAAGCTTTGACATAAGATATTTTCCTTTAAAACTAAAATACTTTCCATTGATAAGAGTATTTTTCCCTAAATCTTGAAATGAGATATTTTCCTAACGTGAATAAAATGCCTTAGAGCATCTTCCAAAGTTATATGATTCCGAATTCAAAGTATTTGAGTTCAAAAAAGTTACGAGTTCTTGATAATTGAAGAAGTTTTACTCTCCATGAGACATATCATGATTTGAAAGTATTGCTTAAAGTTTCCTTTACCCTTGAGTAATGAGAATAAGAGAAGAGTACAAATTTCAAAGATAAAAGTATAATGACTCAAGAGATTGTGTTACATGTTCCATTTCACATGATTCATAAGCTTTGCATTTTATACTTATTCAAGCCATGTGAGTCATTACTTATTGCATGCATGATTTGATTAAAGAGTATTGATGTTGTTATATAAATTCATGAACCCCCACATACTTAGTACATTCCCAAGTGTTGATCCACATAGATGCTATGTGATACATTGTCTTATAATGTAGGTTCAGGTGCTCAGTCTCAGCCTCATCAGTGACTTCCGAGTACCTATGTCTATATCCCTATAGTGGTGAGTCCACATGGTTCGAGGACCTATCGTTAAACATTTCAGTATTTGAGAGACTATGTTATTACTTTCAGTTTATTTTGAGTGAGTTGGGGACCTGTCCTAAAGGCTCTCTAGTTCATGGATTAGTAGAGGCTTTGTCAGACTTGTTATCAGATTGTGGTTATGTTGAGGTTTTCCGGTATTTCTTGGTCGTTTGGACCAAGCATTTTCTCCGTATTTACTTTCATATGATATGTCTATGCTAGTGTTTGAATTATTTCATCTTGAAATAAGTGTTATTAGTAGAAACAAGCTCAAAGGGTTAGCTTGGGGCTACTTGTAGCCTTAAGCACCGTGTAACGTCCCGGGAGGCGACTTCGGGTCGTTACAAACTTGGTATCAGAGCCTAAGGTTTTAAGGAATCCTAGGGAGTTTGACAAACCACGTTAAGTAGAGTCTTGATCATCGGTGTGTAGCGCGCCACATCTATGAGCAAGAGGCTGCGAGATATTTTAGGAAAAAGTTGTTTCTTCTTTCAGAATCTATCGTGCCTACAGTTTTCCCTCTCATCTAATAATTCGTGCTCTTTTATTTTATAAAATGACTCTTCGAAGAGCGAATACCCGCAGGAACAATGATGAGCAACCCCCACTTATTGATCCTTTGAATGAGACTGTCTTATGCCGAGTTTCGGGTGGCCTTTCCGACGTTAGCCCAAGCAATCACCACCAATGCTCAGGCCAATAACCAGGCTACGGTTGCTAATCAACATGGAGGTGATATAGTTATGGCTAGGATTCGTGATTTTATGCAGATAAATCCCCTGAGTTTTATGGGTCTATGGCAGGTGAGGACCTACAGTTGTACCTTGAGGAGTTGAGAAAGATCACGTAGATGATGTATGTTTCTGAGGAAGAAAGTGTTGAGTTGGCGTCTTACAGGTTGGAAGACATAGCTTATGACTAGGTTGTATCATGGAGGAAGGGTAGAGGTGAGGATGCTGCTCCTATGACTTGGCAAGTGTTCCAAGATGCATTCTTGGACAAGTTCTTTCCGCTTGAGATGAGGGAGGAAAAGAATGAGGAGCTTAGGAACTTGAGGCAGGGCTTTATGACTGTTAAGGAGTACTATTTGAAGTTTAACCAGTTGGCCAAGTATGCTCCTAATTTGACTTTTGACATCCGAGCTAGTATGAGCAAGTTCATGACCGGTGTTTCTGGGTTGGTACTGAAAGAGTGTAGGAATGTGATGCTGCATATGGATATAGATCTGGCGAGGTTGATGACGTATGTCCAGAAGATAGAGGCGGATAAGATTAGAGAGAGAGAGAAAGTAAGGGGTAACAAGAGGGCTATATCTGAGCAACATGAATTTATCCAGCCTAGGTTCCATGGAGGGAACTGCCTTTAGTTTTAGAGATGTCCGCCTATGACAGTACCTTCATCGGCTAGTGCTCTGTGCCTAGAGGGAGCCAGGAGCAAGGGAGAAGGTCTTTTATATCTAGGTCGCAAAACAATGTTGGTAATAGGCCCTGTTATCCTTCTTATGCTAAGTGTGGTAGGGATCATCCCGGTGAGTGTTACGCAGATTTGAGGGGCTATTTTAGTTGTGGCAAGTAGGACCACAGACTTAGAGATTGTCCTCATGCTAGATAGGGGAACAGATATGCCCAACCTCAGGCACAGGCTACTAGTGCACCAGCTTCTGTACCCCGTCCCGCCACTGCTCAGGGCGCTTCATCTAGAACTGCTGGCGGTTAGGCCAGAATAGATTCTACGCCTTACCATCCCATCAGGAGTAGGACGACTCTCTCAATTTTGTTACTGGTATGCTTTGTGTCTTTTTTTTTTTATGTTTATGTGTTGTTTAACCTCGGGTCAAGTCTCTCTTATATGACCCCACTTGTAGCTATGAATTTCAAAATGAGTCCCGAAAAGATTTCTGAGCCCTTTCTAGTTTCTACCCTAGTAGGGGAGTCCGTTGTTGCTAAACAAGTGTATAGAAATTGTCTTGTTACTGTTCTTGTCACGACCCAAACCGAGGCCCTAGTCGTGATGAGTATTCCCGAACCCGAAGGCCCAGAACGCCCTCTATCTATCTGGTAATCATGCACATAATTCATATGATCAAAGTAATACGGATTAGACATAATAATACGGAAACATAGTCAACAATTTAAAATAGTTAAAGGCCTGAAAACATGCCCAACAATATTTAATAAACATCTGCAACAGTCAGCGAACTCTCTACTGACATACTATCTGAATAACTGGGACAAGGCCCCCAGCAGACCAAAAACCATACTGAAATAAATACCTAAATGAGTAGGCCTTCTGAAGCAAAGAAGGATCACTAACTGAACTCTGAGACAACCCTGTCTGTAGACTCTACTAAGGATCTGGACCCCTAGGCTATGCCTCAGTACCTGGGAGGAAGGGGGGTCAGCACAATTGTACTGGCACGCGAAGCAATCCAAAATAGGAATACCGGATGAATGGAACCCAAACTTGCAGGCGATTCTAGCTTATAACCAACTGCACCAATCTTTCTCAGAATCTGATATGGCCCTATATAGAAAGGGATCAATTTACCCATTTTTCCAAACCACATAACTCCTTTCATAGGAGAAACCTTGAGAAATACTCAATCACCAACTTCAAACTCTAATTTTCTTCTCTAAACATCCGCATAGGACTTCTGACGACCCTGAGCTGTCTTGAGTCGTTCTCTAATGATCTTCACTTTCTCCATCGCCTGATGAAATAGATCAGGTCCATACAACTGAGTCTTACCTACTTCATACCATCCTATCAGAGACCTACATCACCTCCTATACAAAGCCTCAAAAGGAGCCATCTTGATGCTGGCATGGTAACTATTATTGTAAGCAAATTCAATCAGTGGCAGGTCATCTACCCAACTACCTTTAAAATCAATGACACATGCCCTCAACATATCCTCGAGGGTCTGAATGGTACGCTCATCTTACCCATTCGTCTGAGGGTGGAATGTTATGCTCAAATTCACTTGTGTACCTAAACCCTTCTGAACAGATCTCTAGAACTGAGATGAAAACTGTATACCTCCATCGGATATAATGGACACTGGTGCCCCATGCAACCGAAATATCTCCTTAATGTAAATCTTAGCATAACCCTCTCCCGAATAATTAGTATTCACAAGCAAAAAGTGGGTTGACTTTGTCAACCGGTCTATAATCACCTATATAGAATCATACTGGTTTCGGGATCTCGGAAGTCCTGTAATGAAGTCCATATTTATCATCTCCCACTTCCATAAAGGCGGGGCTATCTCTTGGGAAGTACCACCTGGACTCATGTGTTCTACCTTTATGTTTCATGTTATTCCACCAATACAAGGTTTTTAGATCATAATACATCTTAGTAGAGCCTGGGTGAATGACATACCTCGAAGTGTACACCTTATCAAGGATTCTTTCCCGCAGTCCATCAACATTAGGAATGCACAACATACCCTGAAATCTCAGAATACCATCACCACCAATTTCAAATGACATAACCTTTTGTTGACCTATATCTTTCTTGATTTGCATCAAGATAGGATCTTCAACCTGCTTCTCCTTAACTTCAGCACAAAGGGATGACTTAGATAATCATGAACAATTACCCCTCCATCTTCAGAATCTAAGAGTCGGACTCCCAGATTTGCAAGGCGGTGAATATCCTTCACCATCTCTTTCTTTCCTTCTTCTACATGAGAAAGGCTACCCATAGACAACCTACTGAGGGCGTCAGTTACAATATTTGCCTTGCCTGGATGGTAATGCAGGCTTATATCATAGTCTTTCAGAAGGTCCATCCATTGCCTCTACCGAAGGTTCAATTCTTTCTATGAGAAAACATACTGCAGACTCTTGTGGTCAGTAAAGATATCAATGTGAACACCGTACAAGTAGTGTCGCCAAATCTTAAGTGAAAACACCACAGCCGCTAACTCTAAATCATGGGTGGGGTAGTTATGCTCGTGCACCTTCAACTTCCTAGATTCATAAGCCACTACCTTACCATGCTACATCAACACACAACCAAGTTCCACACAGGACGCATCACAGTATACCACAAAGCCATCTACACCCTCAGGAAGGGTCAAAATAGGAGCAGTGGTTAGTTTGTCTTTCAACTTCTCAAAACTATTCTCACAAAGATCAGACCATACAAACTTCACCCTTTCCTGAGTCAATTTTGTGAGTGGAGCAGCTATGGAAGAAAAACTCTCTACGAACCTTCTGTAATAACCCACTAAATCTAAGAAGCACTGAATATCGGTTGCAGTCATGGTTCTGGGCCATTTTCTCACTGCTTTAACTTTTTGGGGATCCACTCTTATCCCGTCACTAGATATAATATGACCCAAGAGGGCAATAACATCTCACTAGAATTCACACTTAGAAAATTTGGCATACAGCTGATGGTCCTTAAGGGTCTGAAGAGTAATTTAGAGGTGATTGGCATGATCCTCTTTACTCTTACAATAGATCAGAATATCATTAATAAATACAATGATGAACAAGTCAAGAAACTGGCAGAATACTTTATTCATAAGATCCATGAAGTCTGTAGGGGCGTTAGTCAACCCGAAGGACATGACTAGAAATTCGTAGTTACTATATCAGGTTCGGAAGGCTGTCTTAGGTATGTCTGACTCCCTAACTTTCAACTGATGATAACCCGAATGAAGGTCTATTTTTGAAAAACACTTGGCACCTTGAAGCTGGTCAAAAAAGTCATCAATCCTAGGAAGAGGATATTTATTTTTAATTGTAACCTTATTCAGCTGACGATAGTCTATGCACATATGAAGGGAACCATCTTTCTTTCACACAAAAAGTACAGGCGCGCCCAAAGGAGACACACTGGGGTGTATAAAACCCTTATCTAGGAGATCTGCTAACTGTTCTTTCAACTCTTTTAGTTATACAGGATCCATTCTATATGGCAGAATGGAAATAGGACGAGTGTCTGGCAACACATCAATACCAAACTCAATCTCCCTATCAGGTGGTATTCCTGGGAGATCATTTGGAAAGACTTATGGGAATTCTTTTACTATAGGAATAAATTGAAGAGGAAGACTTTTGGCATTGGAGTCCTTAACTCAGATAAGGTAGTACAAGTAACCTTTAGAAATGAGTTTGCAGGCTCTGAGATAGGATATAAAGTGCCCTCTGGGTGCTAAAGAATGTCCTTCCCACTCTATCACTGGTTCATTCAGGAAAGACAAAGTGACCCTTCGAGTCCTACAATCTAATGTGGAATAGCATGAATGGAGCCAACCCATTCCTAAGATAGCATCAAAATAAACCATATCTAACTCTATAAGATCTGCTAATGTATCCCGGCTACCAACAGTCACAACACAACCCCTGTACACCCTCCTAGCAATAGTAGAATCCCCTATCGAGGTGGAAACAAAAAAGGGTTTAGAAATCACACTGGGCTCAAACCCGAAACTAACAGCCACATAAGGGGTCACATAGGATAAAGTAGACCCGGGATCAAGTAACACATAAATATCACGGGAAAAGATTTGTAACGTACCAATAACAATATCTGGGGAAGCTTTCTCATCCTGGCGGTTGGTCAAAGCATATAACCGATTGCAATTGTTCCCAGCAGCTGATGTGGCACCCTTCTGAGGTGGGGGTGGTGTCGAAGAATTTGCCTGAGATTTTATACCACCAATATTCTTTCTAGCAGATAGACACTCCCTCTAAAAGTGACCCAGCTGACCACATGAATAACACACTAATGATCCCAACTGACACCTTCCCGGATGATTTCTACCACAAGTCTCACACTATGGAAAATTACGATGCTGCTGAGCCACACTACCCTATGACTGAGTATCCTGAGCTCTGGTTCTATGGTTAGTCTGAAAACTCTGAGATCATCTATCTGCTGGTGGTCGGGGTACTGGGGCCTGGCATTAGACTGTGCATTACCCCAATTCTTCTTTTTCTGCCATTTATTTCCCTACTTACCGGCCTGAGGATGACTGTGACTCTGGTCGACTGATCTGGCTCTTTTCGGTTGTCTTTGCACCTCCCTAGCTTTAGAGATATTCTTCTTTTTTTCTTCTACCTGCTGTATATGAATGGTCAGCCTAGCAAAGTCTAACTCCTTATTCAACATTGCCCCCTGGCACTCAAGCACCAGGTTATTAGAAAAGGCCGGATGCAAATTTTCTCATCCGAGCTCTCATATTACTAGTCAACTCTGGTGCATAGTGGGCTAGTTTATTAAACTTCAAAGTGTACTTCTGGACACTCATACTGCCCTGCTTCAGATTCATAAACTCTTTTGCTCTGGCCTCTCTCAACTCCAGAGAAAAAAATTAATCAAGAAAAGCTTCCACAAATTTGCCCCAAACTATGGGCTCAGCACTCTCACCTTTTGCATCCTCCTAGTCGGCATACCACTAATTCGCAACATCCTTAAGTTGATAAGTTGCTAGTTCCACCCCTTCAACCTCATCCACATGCATTACCTTAAAGATCTTTTCCATCTCATCTACGAACTCCTGTGGATCTTCCTCCACCTTGGTGCCAGTAAACTTAGGTGGGTTTATTTCATGAAATGTCCGACCCTAGTAGCCTCAGACGTAATAGATGCAGGCCTAACATCTTCTGATTGTTGATCCTGGTTAGCTACCAATTGTGTCAGCATATGAATAGACCATCTGAATTCTGCATTTGAAATATCTTTATGAGCAGCTAGGGAACGGTTGACATCAATCCGCAGAGCCCGAGGTAGATTGGTCAGGACTAGAGGGACTCCCAGGTAGGGACAGGTTCTAGAGTGTGAGCTCTGTTATGGGTCCACATCCCATGGGTGGGACGGACCTCATCTACCTGAGTATTCTGATCGATGATACAACGTGGAGGCATAACTATGTTTTTGAAATACAATAGATCATTGATTAGAGGATAGTTAGACACTGAAGCATGAACTAAATCATAAAGAAGGGAAACATTTCCTAAACACCTAGTAGCCTCTTACTTATAAGTGTGGCGCGCTACACACCCATAACCAAGACTCTACCCGACGCGATTTCGCATACACCCTAGGACCATAAATCGTGCTTTGGCACCAAGTTTGTCACGACCCGAACCAGGGCCCTAGCTGTGATGAGCATTCTCAAACCCAAAGGCATGGAACACCCTCTGTCTATCTGGTAATCATGCACATAATCCATATGATCAAAGCAATACAGATTAGACACAATAATACAGAAACATGGTCAATAATTTAAAATAGTTAAAGGCCTGAAAACATGACCAATAATATCTAATAAACATTTGTAATAGTCTGCGGAATCTCTACTGATATACTATTTGAATAACTAGGACAAGGCCCCCAGCAGACCAAAAACCATACTGAAATAAATACCTAAATGACTAGGCCTTTCGAAGCAAACAAGGCTCACCAACTAAACTCTGAGACAACCCTGTCAGTAGACTCTGCTGAGGATCTGGACCCCTAGACTGTCCCTCAGTACCTGGGAGGAAGGGGGGTCAGTACAATTGTACTGGGATACGATGCAATCCATAATAGAGTAATTGAACATATATATATAAATATAATATGTGAGAGCAAATTTTCATCAAACATTATGCATAAAAAAGTTTCTAAAAAAACATGGGCATCTTCTGAAAATATGTAACCTGTCTGTAAATCTCAAACTCTGATCTATGTATTATTTCTGAGTTAGGTGGTATCCCCTACAAGTATGATATTCCACGGGCGATATGGAATTCGCCATTGACTCAACGGAGAAGCCTCCAACCCGAGTATGCTGCAAGGGTTGGAGTTCCTTAATTTGATATGCCATACGACACTTAAGTCATCGTATAATAATATACCTAGGTCGGCAAACCACGGTTTTAGGAAATGAGTTGTTTGAACTCAAGTCCTCTTCAGGGAACACCTAACATCTTTGAATGCTCAATTTTAACCTTTTCTGTACATGCAACATTCTGAATGTCTAAAATTACGATAGTCTGAAAAGTTTATTAGTCTGAGTCTGATATGACATTGGTCTGAATTGGTATCGTCATACCAAGACTTGCAAGTCATGATTTTTGATCCATAATACATTAAGATAAATCTTTCATTTAAAGCATAATTTAGACCATAAAAAACATACAACTGATATAGAATATTTCATGTTTCAAAACTCAAGTCAAAATCATGTAAAAACTTCATCAACATATGGTGGTCTAGTGCCTTTAGCAAATCCATGCACTCTTTCATTACATGCATTATGAACATTAAACATTCATGATAGATTCACTCTTTAGTGATTTAAAACCACCTTTAAATCATAACAAGAGTTCAATCATTTCATATAGTGCTTTTCAAGGATGCATTGCAAAATAATTCATATGCTATGAGAAAACTAAAAATTTCATAATAAAAGGGAATTCACCAAAAATCATCCTCTCAACAAGAATTCATTCTTAAATACATGGTTTCATACATTCATATTCTCAAATCACTTTGAGGAAGGTCAAAAGACCAAAACAATGATGTTAAAACATTTAATACATAAATATATACATAGATTCAAAAAATCCATTCTAAAACATGATTTTTCTATGCCCATGAGAATTTAGGAAAACCCCGCGTACCTCTATTTCAGAAAATAATAAGTGCTTCTTGAAGCCTGTGGATTCGGGATTCCAAATCTCTAATCAATTTTGAAAACCCATGGTTGAATCTTGATTTATTTGGGTTTTTAGATTGAAACACTTGGGAGTGTTCTTGAGAAGTTTTAGATGTATGTGGATGTATTTTGGAGAATTAGGGATAGAATTTCGTGTTTATGGCTGAATAAGGAAGGGAAAAGGACCATTTTGCCCCCAAAATGGAGTGTTTAAGTCACTTGAAACCATTACATAGGCGCTGCATATGATATCGCCTATATTTACATAGGCACCGCATATGCTATCACTTATATTTACATAGGCGCCGCATATGCTATCGTCTATATTTACATAAGAGCCACATATGATATCACCTATATTTACATAGGCGTTGTATATGCTATCGCATATGCTTTCCAGTGGCCATGTACGATTGGTTAGGCGACACATTCTACTTTGAAAAGTCATAACTTCTTGCTCGGGTGCTGGATTTTAGCAAAATTGGTATCGTTGGAAAGCTAACTCAAAACCTATTATTTTACACATAGTAGGCTCTCTAATTCGATATTTACAAAAAGTCATAGTTGATAGAAGTTGACACAAATTATAATGTCCACTTAAACTTAATCGATCGAAGTAGTTTTCAACTCATCCTTGAGTTAAAGGACCTCTATGGTCTAAATTCAAGCTTGAATGGATTCACATACTACACAAATAATTAACATGCAATATTAGCATAGGATTTATGGCTTTTGGATTATCAACGCATGAGAATCATGGTCTATATTGTAGCCTAAAATACGGGGCATTACAATTCTTCATAGAGTCATACTTGCAGATTTGAAAGAGTTAGACATAGTGGATTTTGACCTTATTCTGGGTATGGATTGGATTCATTCTTGTTATGTATCTATAGACTGTTGTACCTGTATGGTCAAGTTTTAGTTCCCTAATGAGCCAATTTTGGTATGGTTCGGGAGCTCGGTATCTCCCTAGAGTCATTTTATCTCCTATCTCAAAGCCAAAAAGCTAATATCCAAGGGTTGCATCTATCATGTAGTTAGAGTCAAAGACACTAAGTCCGAGGCTCCAACTATTCAGTTAGTCGATATTGTTAATGAGTTTCCAAATGTTTTTTTGGAAGATCTCCTAGGGGTACCTCCCGATAGAGAGATAGAATTCGGGATTGACCTTCTTCTCGACACTCATCCTATTTTTATTCCACCATACCGTATGGCACCTACTGAGCTTAAGGAGTTTAAAGACCAACTCAAATATATTTTAGACAAAGGTTTCATAAGGCCAAGTATTTCTCTTTGGGGTGCACTTGTTCATTTCGTGCGGAAGAAAGATGGTTTTTTGCGTATGTGTATTGACTATCGTCTGTTTAACAAAGTCACAGTCAAAAATAAGTATCCTCTTTCAAGAATTGATGACCTGTTTAATCAGTTGCAAGGTGCAAGTTATTTCTCCAAGATAGACCTTTGATCTTCCTATCATCAACTTAAAGTAAAGGAATGTTATATTCCAAAGAAAGCCATTCAAACATGCTATGTTTATTTTAAGTTTCTAGTTTTGTCTTTAAGGCTAACCAATGTCCCAACAGCTTTTATAGAACTCATGAATTGAGTGTTCAAGCAGTATCTCGATATGTTTGTCATAGTGTTCATAGATGACATCCTTGTGTACTCCCATAATGAGAGTGACCATACGAATCACCTTAAAATTGTCTTGGAAACTCTTAGAGATCACCAGTTGTTTGCCAAATTCAGTAAGTGTGAATTTTGGATAAGGTCTATTGCCTTTCTGGGTCATACTGTTTCAGCTGAAGTTATTAGAGTTGATCCTCAAAAGACAAAAGCTATGAGAAATTAGCCTAGACCTATCTCCCTATTTGAAATTAGATTTTTCTTGGGTCTAGCGGGCTACTACCATTGTTTTATTGAAGGTTTCTCTTTTATTCTGTCTCCCATGATCTGGTTGACTTAAAAGAAAGTTAAGTTCCAGTGGTCAGCTTCCTGTGAGAAGAGTTTTCAGGAGTTGAAGACTCGACTTACTTCATCCCCTATATTGACTTTGCCTGATAGAACAAATGGTTTTGTGGTGTATTGTGATATTGGATTGTGTGTTGATGCAAAGAGGTAAGGTTATAGCCTATGCCTCTAGACAGTTAAAGTCCAATGAGAAGAATTTCCCAACCCATGATCTTGAGTTAGCTATTGTGGTCTTTGCTTTAAAAATTTGGAGACACTATCTTTATGGTGTTCATGTTGATGTGTTTACTGATCATAAGAGCCTGCAGTATGTGTTTACCCAGAGGGAGTTGAATATTAGGTAGAGGAGGTGGCTAGAGTTGTTAAAAGACTATGATATGAGTGTGTTGTATCACTTGGGCAAGGCTAATGTAGTGGCAGATGCCCTTAGCAAATTATCTATGGGTAGTGTTGCTCATGTAGAGGAAGGTAAGAAAGAGTTAACTTGTGATGTGCATTGTTTGTCTAGATTAGGTGTTAGGTTGCTTGATTCAGCTAAGGGAAGTACTTTGTCACATAGTAGTTCTGAATACTCTTTATTTTCGAAATTGAAGGAGAAGTAAGATAGAGATCCTAGTTTAGTGAAACTGAAGGAGGTAGTTAAGGACCAAAAGGTAGAAGTTTTCTCCCAAGGGGGAGTTGGCGTGTTGAGATTGCAGTGTAGATTGTGCGTTCCATGTGTTAATGATCTGAGCCAGAGGATTATCACTGAAGCGCATGACACATGATATTTTATTCATCCTGGAACTACCAAGATGTACCGCGACTTGTGAGAAACCTATTGGTGGAATGGTATGAAGAAGTATATAGCTGAGTTTGTAGCAAAGTATGCAACATACCAACAGGTTAAAGTAGAGCACCAAAGACCTGGTGGTGTAATGCAAGAATTTGGTATACCCACTTAGAAGTAGGAGGTGGTAAATATGGACTTCATGATTGGGTTACCTCTTTTGCGTCATCATCATGATTCTATTTGGGTTGTTGTAGACAGGCTAACTAAGTCCGCACATTTCTTACCCTTGCACACATCTTATAAAATTGAGAATTATTCTAGATTGTATATCCGGGAGTTTGTCAGGCTGCATGGAGTTGCCTCATCTATTATTTTGGATAGGGGTACTCAATTTTCTTCTCAGTTTTAGAGGGCATTTCAGCAGGGTCTTGGTACCCAAGTTCTTTTGAGTTTCGGTTTTCATCCATAGATAGATGGTCAGGCTGAGAGGACCATTCAGACCCTAGAAGATATTGAGGGCGTATGCTCTTGATTTCAAAGGTAGTTGGGATGAACATTTGCCATTGATAGAGTTTGCCTATAACAATATTTAGCATGCTAGCATCGGGATGGCACCATTTGAGGCCTTGTATGGTAGAAGATTTAGATCACCTATAGGTTGGTTTAAAGTGGGTGAAGCTGCCGTGATTGGTCCTGATGCAGTATCTGAAGCTATGGAGAAAGTTAAGTTTATTAGAGAGAGGTTAAAGACAACTCAGAGTCATCAAAAGTCATATGCCGATGTGAGGAGAAGAGATCTTGAGTTTGAAGTGGGTGATTTAGTGTACTTAAAGATTTCACCCATGAAAAGGGTGAAGAGGTTTGGTAAAAAGAGAAAGCTTAGTCCCCGTTATGTTGGCTCGTATAGATTTTTGAGCCGTGTTGGGAAAGTAGCCTATGAGGTTGAGTTGCCCACGGAGTTGTCAGCTGTTCACCCTATTTTACATATCTCAATTCTCAAGAAGCACATTGGTGATTCCGTTGTGGTAGATCCTTTAGAGAGTGTTGATATTTAGAATAGTTTTTTATTCGATGAGATTCCTGTTGATATTCTAGACTTTTAGATCTATAGACAGAGGAACAAAAAGGTTCCCTTGGTCGAAGTTTTATGGCGGAACCAGTCAGTTGAGGGCGCTACTTAGGAGGCAGAAGCAGATATGCGATTCAAGTACACGTACCTCTTTTCCGCGAGTTCAGATAAATCTAAAGGTCATATTCTTCCTTAACTCAGCCCTTCTAATCTAAAGTTCAGCTATATGTATCTGTTCTTGCATGAGTTCTTACAAATTTCTCAGGCATTCGAGAGTTTAGAGAGAGTTTGAAGACGTTTTAGCAACTTGCTTAAGCTATGTGTACTCTATTTTCCTGTGTTCCTAATCTAACTAGCAATATTCTAAGGTGAATGTTTTCAAAGGGGAGATATTGTAAGACCCCACAAAGTTCCCTCGTAGTCTGATCCTTAGAGCGTGTCAAGCAAAGTATAATTCTGGTTGTAAAAGATTAAGAAGTGACTTCCTAAGTGATTTGTATTTAAAACATATATAATTTTCTTAAAATTGACTTTTTTCATGTAGAGAATTGAATTAGCTTTCTAACGATACCAATTTAGTCCAAATCGGGCATCAGGGTAAGAAGTTATGGCCGTTTTACTGAGAGTTGTCGGAATCGCCCAGGTATGACGGACGATCCGATGGACCGTTGCTCGGACCATCATGACCAAGGTAGAAAATTCCTTTCCTAGCTCAAGTGTGATGGTCAGGACGATGGACCGTCAAGGCTGCGACAGATCGTCGCCACTTAGGCAGTGTAGTCTCATCTTGGCCATTGAACGACGGATGATCCAATGGACCGTTGGACCTCTGATGGACCATTGATCCAATCATCGCATCAAGGCAGTAAGTCTCTTTCTTGTTCATCATGTGACGAATGACCTGACAAACCGTCGGACTTACGACGGACTGTCGCAGCCCCCGTTCAGTATTTTTAAGTCCTTTTTAAAAGGGGCTTTTGGATCTTTACTGTTTTAACCCTCAGATATATTCGAAACGAACTTGATAGCCTCATTATCTCCTAAAACATCCAAAGGCTAGGGTTTCTCCCTCAAGAGCAAATCTAAAAACCTTCTCCCAGAGATTCAAGAACTCACCATGGATTCTACAAATTAAGTTAAGATTTGAGTTCCCCATGTTCAAAGGTTGCAAGAACCCTCGCTCAAAAGTGAGAAGAAGAGTTTAGAGAAAGCTTGTTCATCCAATTTCATAATCTAAGGTATGTGAGGTTTTTAACAAGGGTAATACTTTCATCCTTGTTCTCAAAGGCTTATTTAAATTATGATTTTCTACAATCTATGATATTTTACATGAATTTGAATTAGGGTTTTTCACCCATTTTCATTTATTGCAATATTTTGATGTTTCCCACGAATTGAGAGTCTAATGGTATGGTTTTCACATGTTTTCTTGAGAAATTGCAGATGGGTCTATACCCTATGATTTTAATCCTTGAGAAGTTAATAGTTGAATGTTTGAAACATTGAAGTATATGAGTATGTTGACATTTTGAGATAAATTGCTGAAATTTCCAGATTTCTACATGAGTTATGAATGTACATGCTATCTATCATGCTTTTGATGAGTTATAACTTGAGATTGAATTGTGGGTTATTAAGCCCTACTTGAGACTTGAGATTTTATGAACTATTGTGCTATAAGCACCCATGATTTGAGTATTCTGAGATTATTGAGAAATGTTTAGACCTAATGGTCATTGAGTTTTGAAATCCACTCTACTACATGAGATTGTAGGTTTGATTATTGGGTTCTTATTGAACCATGAGATTATTCTAAATTGGATTTTCATAAGATAAGCGAGATAAACTAAAGGGAGTAGTATTTAGCACTGAGTTGGGTAACTTACTATGGTTTCTTACCTGAAAACTACGTGCTACCGTAGGTTGGGCCTGAGGCCGAGTTTATGATTATCATTGGGCCTAAGGCTGAGTTGATATTGGGCTCGAGGCCGAGTTTGTTCAATGATCACTGGACCTAGGTTATGCTCCCTGGCAAGAGTATGGAGCATCTCCCCAACTGACGCATCTCCCCAACGCGAGGTTTCTTCCTTAGGAGGACAAAACATTGGACTGTATGTAGCTTGCATGGTTTATGTCGGTTAAGAGAACCACCCTAAAGAAAAGTATTTTCCATTGAGATAGAATATTTTCCCTTAAAACTAATGCTTTGAGATAAGATATTTTCCTTTAAAACTAAAATACTTTCCCTTGATATGAGTATTTTTCCCTAAAGCCTGAAATGATATAATTTTCTAACGTGAATGAAGTCCTTCAAGTATGTTCCAAAGTTATATGATTCCAAATTCCAAGTATTTGAGTTCAAATGAGTTACGAGTTCTTGAGCATTGTAGAAGTTTTACTCTCCATGATACATATGCATTAGTTGAAAGTATGAGCTTAAATTTTCCTTTAGCCTTGAGTAATGAGAATAAGAGAAGAGTACAAATTTCAAAGCTCAAAGTATAATGACTCACGAGATTGTGTTACATGTTCCATTTCACACGATTCATGATCTTTGCATTCCATACTTATTCAATCCATGCGAGTCTTTACTTATTACATGCATGATTTGATTAAAGAGTATTGATGTTGTTTTACATAAATGCATGCACCCCCACATACTCAGTACATTCCCAAGTGCTGATCCACATATATATCTATGTGCTACATTGTCTTATAATATAGGTTCAGGTACTCAGTCCCAGCCTCATCAGTGACTTTTGAGTACCTCTGTCTACATCTATACAGTGTTGAGTCCTCATGGTGTAAGCACCTATCATCAGACATTGTAGCATTTGAGAGACTATGGTATTACTTTCAGTTCATTTCGAGTCAGCTGGAGACCTTTCCCAATGGCTCTCTAGTTTATGGATTAGTAGAGGCTTTATCAGACTAGTTATCAAATTATGGTTATGTTGAGGTTTTCCAGTATTGCTTAGTTGTTTGGAATGAGCATTTTCTCCGTATTTCCTTTCGTATGATATGACTATGCTAGCGTTTGAATTATTTTATCTTGAAATAAGTGTTATTAGTAGAAACTGGCTCAAAGGGTTAGCTTGGGGCTACTTGTAGCCTTAAGCACCGTGTAACGTCCCAGGAGGCAATTTTGGGTTGTTACAGTAATAGCCAACCAATCCCAAGAAATTCTTGATGTCTGATAGAAAGAGGGGTCTAGGCCAGTTTCTCATCACTTTGGTCTTTTGAGGATCAACTCTAATGTCGTCACCAGAAATAATATGGCCAAGGAAAGCTACTGACTTTAGCCAAAATTCACACTTATTGAATTTGGCGAACAACTGATGATCTCTAAGAGTTTACATCATGATTCTGAGATGGTCGACATAGTCATTCTAACTACGGGAATAGACAAGAATATCATCGATGAAGACTATGACAAATGTTTCCAAGTATTGTTTAAACACTCTATTCATCACGTCCATGAAGGCTGTTGGGGAATTCGTCAGCCCGAAGGACATGACTATAAATTCAAAGTGTTGAAAGCTGTCTTTGGAATATCACACTCCCTTACTTTAAGATAATGATAGTCGGATCTGAAGTCTATCTTTGAGAAATAACTTTCTTCCTAAAGCTAGTCAAATAAGTCATCAATCCTAGTAACTGATATTTATTTTTTACTGTGTCTTTATTCAGCTAATGGCATTCGATGCAAATTCAGAGAGAGCGATCTTTCCTATGCATGAACAAGACTGGAGTGCCCCATGGTGAGACACTAGACCTTATAAAAACTTTATCTAAGAGGTCTTTAAGCTATTCTTTTAACTATTTAAGCTCGGCCAGAGCCATAAGATATGGAGGGATGAAGATGGGATGAGTATCATGAAGAAGATCAATACCAAATTTTATTTCTCATCGGGAAGTACCCTTGGCAAATCTTCAGGAAAAAATTCAAGAAACTCATTGACTACCTAGACTGGCTGAACTATTAGAGCTTCAGATTTAGTTTATTTGACTCTGACTAACTGATAAATGCACCCCTTTGATATCAACTTTCTGGCCTTAAGATAAGATATGAAATGACTCTTGGGAGATTCGAAACTACCTTCCCACTTAAAAACTGCCTCATCAGGAAACTGAAACCTTACTACATAGGTGCGACAATCTATTAATGCATAGCATGAATGAATCCAATCCATGCCTAGAAGAATATCAAAATCTACCATTTCTAACTTTATTAAGTATGCTAGAATGATCTTATACAGAAAAGTGATATGTCACTTCTTATAGACTCATCTGGAAATAACCGACTCGCCTACTAAGGTGGAAACTAAGAAGGTAGAGATATTTTCAGGACCTATCTCAAAATTTACCGCAATCAAAGGAGTTACATAAGAGATGGGATCCAGGTTGTAACAATACATAAACATCAAAATAGAAGATATGAAGCATACCAGTAACAATATTTGGTGAACTCTCCTGCTCCTGGAGAGATGGTAAGGCATAGAATTGATTCTGGTACTAACCGCCATCGGTACTAGATGATGGACCCTGATAAGGAACTGGGTAACCTAGTGAAGCTAGTGTGCTAGTAGTTTATCTTAGGACGAACATCTCTTCTTCCTTGCTTAGCATGCAGATACTCTTTGATTCTGTGACCCAACTTGCCGCATCCATAGCAACCTTTTTTTCCTACCAAACACTCACCAGGGTGGTTTCTACACTTCAGACAAGATGGGTAATTAGGCCTTCCACACACACTACTCTAGGACCTAACAACAAAAGTCCTATGCCACTGCTCTTGCTTGGTTCTGGGTATAGGAGTACTGGCTGAAGATGGTGTCGGCATAGACGAATGACCCTAAAACTATTTATAATTTCCCCCCTCTAGAACTTGGTTGGCCATACTTAAACTATCCAATCCTTGCTTTCATATTTCCCTTATCTCTGTCTTTCAACTTCTCTGCCTCAATCTGTTGAGCATGGGTTATCAGCCCAGCAAGATCCATATCCCCAATAAGCATGGTAGTCCTACACTCTTTGACTACCAAACCAGATACTCCAATAACAAACATACTCATACTAGATCTATAGTCAGCTATTAATTCAGGAGCATACTTAGACAACTGGGTGATAAGGCAGTACTCCTTCACTATCATCGAGCCCTACCCTATGTTTATGAATTCCTCAATCTTAGCTTCTCTCATCTCACAAGGAAAGAACCTATCCAAAAATACATTCTAAAACACCTGCCAACTCATAAGAGCAGCATTCTCACCTCTACCTTCCTTCCAAATAATAACCTAATCATAAGCAACATCCTTCAATCTATAGGATGACAATTCCATACTCTCCTCCTCAATAACATGCATAACTTGGGTTATCTTTCTCACCTCATCAATGTAGATTTATAGGTCCTCACCAACTTTGGATCCAAAGAACTCAGGTGAATTCATTCTCATAGAGTCATGAATTCTGGCTATAGAAATATAACTATTCTATTAAAGTGGAATTGCGGCCTGATGGTTTCCCTGAACATTGGTAGTCAAAACTTGGGTCAATTCCTGAAAGGACCCTAAATTCAGCATGTGACACATTCCCATTCAGAGGTTTGGCTTGCACTGGTGGTTGGGAACTATTTTTGTGTGCATTGGCTCATCAAAAAAGCATAGTCTATCACGTAAAAGCATGTGTTAAAGCAGATAGAGACAACTATAAGCACAATAGATCATGAAAGAAAAAAGATGACTTTATAAATCATTTCAGATCCTCTTGCTCATAAATGTGCACACTTCACACCCATGATCAAGACTCTACGTAACACGACTTGTCTGAATCCCTAGGGCTCTTTAAACCTTAGGCTCTAATACCAAGTTTGTAACACCCCCAAAATACATCCTAGGCGTCACACAATGCTCAAGACTATAAGTAGCCACAAGCTAACCCTATAAGCCTTCTAAAAACTTTGGAACCCATAATAAAGATAAAACTGACATATTAAATCTTGAAATACTGAATTAATGCAATAACTGAAAGTATCAAACTCGAAATCTTAAAACCAGCACTTTGAACACAAAATGAAACACAGTCAGACAAGCCTCTACTTTTAACTAGAGAGCCACTGGTACAAGCCCTAGCTGACTCAAACTAAACTGAAACCAAATAACAAAATAATGTATAATTTCAATGGAAAATAAGGATGTGTCCTTGAACTATGAGGACTCACCAAAGTTGAGATGTAGGTGAAGATGCTAGAAGTCAATCATGCTGCTAGAATTGAGCACCAGGACCTATATTATAAGACAATGTAGCACATAGACATATATATGCATCAATACTTCTAGAATGTACTGAGTATGTGGGGGTGAATGCATAAGTAAAATAGTAACTCAATAATCATACAAACTTTTAAATAATGCATGCCAAGTGTAAATGACTCACCTTGAGCTTTAATAATTGAAAACTGAAAATCATGTCATGAATAGTAAAGTATGTTGTATAAATCTTGTGATCCATAACACTTAGTTCTAAATTTGTACTTTTACTCTTTCTATTGGGAGGTTCTTCTAACCGACATAAACCATGTGAGCTATCAGGGAGTTAAATGCCTCACACCCACGTTGGTAGAGCTATCCTACCCTTGCCATCGAAATAGAACCTAAGCTAAAGTGATCACTATGCTGAACCCATATTGGGGGTTAATCCTATGGTGGCATGTAGTTCTGGGGCATTAGACCTTGGAATCATATCCAAATCGGTGCTAAATACTACTCCCATATCACTTATATACTCCACTTTAGAAAATCCACCTTAAAATAGCATAAGGGTTTATAATGAAAACCAATTATGCTTTTATTTACTTTAAATCATAAACTGCATGAATAATGTGGATTTCTTTATCTTAGCTTAGGATCAAATCTTTAATTCTTGATTAAAATCTTGATATAACTCATCAAAAGAAACTTAAGAATATAATCTTCTTGAAAATCTCAATACTTAAAATTAAGGCTCAAAATTTATTTTTAAGTTCATGTTAATTCAAAATAATACTTCATGCTCAACAACAATCTTGAATTACTTCAAAAATAACAAGTCAAGATAGTGCAATCTCATTGATAACATAAATCATGTAATTAAAACATAAACATAAGCACTTCTTGATGTAATCAAGCTTTAAATCTCATGAAAAATCATATGCTTCAAGAACATACATGCTTGAGTATGAACCCTAATCCAAAACAAGTGAATAAAATCTTAAAATCATGCAATTTGGGCACAAGGGTGAAAAGAAGCCCTTGTTCATAACCCCAAATACCTTATTAGGCTAAATTTGACATACAAACTTGACTTTGAACCCTTAATGATGTTCTGGAAGGTTTTTTCTTGAATTTCTTGAATTCAAAAACTTAGATTCTTAATTGTCTAGAAGGGGATGTAATGGAGTTTTGGTATTCTTGAGAGGAGGTTAGGGTTTTCTTGAAGAAGGGCTTGAATCTTATTCTTGGGAGATAATCTTAAGAGAAACCATAATTTTTATGTTGAGAGTGAATGAGGAGTTGATATTTTTTAAGTTGATGGAAATAGGGGTTAAAAGGGTGGAAAAATACCAAAAAAATCTCGTTTAAACGTCTTTACATCGTTAAAACGGCCTTGGTTGATGGTCTGGGTGACGGACCATCACTCTAGTGACTGTCTGTCACTCCAACCATCAGTAAATGGCCATAAAACAATCTCTCAACCTGAGGTTGATGGAATGGCTTGATGGGCTATCACTGGCTTGACGGTCCACCGTTACCTTGGCCGTCGCACCTCGGCAAACAGACACCTCTCTGGTAAAACGGGCATGACTCTTTACCCCGATATCATATTAAGAAAAAATTGATATCATTGGAACTCTAATTCAATTATCTATCTGTTGTAAAAACTCTTAGTAATACGAAAGATATACTCGTTTGAAGTTGACTATAACAACATTCTTCCCAAGAACTTGAACGGTAAGGGGTATTTTGATTTTTCTAAAAGCTAAGAGTTATTTGAGACCTTAATATACATCAAACTCACTCCTTAAAATACCAAGTACTATAATTTATTTTGCATGAGCTTGAAGCATGGTTCTAATATTGGTATAAATTTTTGGGGTATTACACTGAGTTACATGATAGCACTCACCTCGCTTACCATCTCTGGACGCTACATCAACACATGATATAGGTTTGGGAGACACTTCTTCTTTTCTTGTGTGGTGATAGGTGATTCTTAGATTGTTCATGAGTTAGCTTAAAGTTGTGTGACTTTTTCTTCATAAGGCCTATCATTTCTCGATTAGTTTATGTCATAAACTATTTTCATGATTTTCTTTTTGGCTATTTTCGTAGGCTTTTCCTAACTTGGGTTTTTCTTTTGATACTAAAGGCTTAGTGGATTACTTCGGATTAGGGCGTTATTGTGAAATATTAGAACTAGGTTTTGGTTTATTCATCTTTCTTATATTTATTAGATTATTTCCACTGTTATTAGATGTAGTGTGTTTTGCTTGAATAGGCGAACAGGGTTGTTTTCTATCCTTGATGTACATGAGATACTCATCATGGCCAAGCCATGGTTTGGGTCATGACAAGCTTGGTATCAAAGCCTAGGTTCATGGTCCTTTGGAATCCACAAAGCTGTGTCAAGTAGAGTCTCTTATATGGGTGTGTAGTGTGCCATACTTACAAAGGAGAGACGACAAGGAATTTAGGAATATTTCTCTTTCTTGTGTTCTATTTTTGGGCTATATAGTTTAAGGTCTTGAATCTCCTCTAATTACCATTTGTTCGTACTTTCGATCATGCCTACCCAAAGATTTTATACTCATGGAAACACTTCTGTCCCACCTAAGGACAACATAGATAAAACTCATCCTACTTATAGAGTGCAAACCCAGTCAAGGATCCCTACTCTTGATTGCTATCATGGAGTTCCATCGATCCCCACTGGTCCTCTTTGAGATCCTCAAGGTGATGTGTCTAATGTTGAGTTTTTCCAATCTATCCATTTGCTATCTCAATTTGTGGCCTCTTAGTCTCACTAAGCGTGTTTCATCTATCACTCTTTTTAAAGTTACTAGAGTTGGACAGTTTATGCGGTTAATCCTCCAACTTTCACTAGGTCTAAGGTTAAGGATAAATCTCAAGGGTTCATTAATGGATGCTTTTGACTGTGAGGGTGTGGAGTTTACTACCTACCAGCTGGCCTATCAGTGGTATAAGGAGTGGGAGTAGTCCTTGCTGAGCTTGTGGTGTATATAAAGCAGGTTGAGGTTAAGAAGAAAAAACAAGCAGAAATAAGAGAGATATAAAGTAAGAAGTTTAACTTTTTAGAGCAGGGTCGATGTCAGCATAATAATGGTAGAGATAGTAGGCAGTGGGACAGGAAAAGGCTTAGGAAAATTCTGGTTCTTATTCAATGGCTAGTTCTTCATATCAAATGTAGGTGCATCATAGAATTTATGATGAAGAGAGAAATAAGTGCTTTAATTATGGCCAGCTGTGGCATTTGCAGTGACACTATCCAGATAAGGTTGATTATGGAGATAATAAGGTCCTTATTGCTTCTTCTTTAGCTCCAGCACCAAAGGGTGCTACTTCTGGAATCAACATTGGCCAAAATGATCTTTATGTCCTTTCCACCTGTCAAGAATCTGAGGTATCTCCTGACATTGTTATTGGTATGTTACAACTCTTCTCTCGTGATATGTATTGTCTGCTTATTTAGGGTGTACCTTTTACTATGTGATCCTTATGTGGCTGTTCATTTTGGTTTTGGTCCTGAAAATATTCTCGATACTTTCTCTGTGTCTACCTTGATGGGTGATTCTATGGTTGATAGAAAAAACTCTAAGGGTTGTGTGGTGTCAATATTTAATGGGAGACTTAAGTGGATTTAGTAGAGATAGATATGTTAGATTTTTATGTGATCTTAAGGATGGATTAGCTTTACTCATTCTATACTTCTCTCGATTGTCAGACCCGAAAGGTTAGTTTCTATTTCCCAAATGAATCGGTGATTGAGTTATAAGGGAGTTCTCTAGTACCTAAGGAAAAGTTTATTTCTTATCTTAGAGCCCAAAAATTGATTTCCAAGGGGTGTCAATATCATCTAGTTCAGGTTAAGGATTCTAATTTTGAGGGTCAATCTTTACAATCTGTCCCAATAGTCAATGAGTTTCTCAAAGTGTTCCCTGACGATCTTCCTGGTATTCCTCCCAATAAGGAAATAAACTTTGGGATAGACTTGTCTCCAACTACTCTTCCTATCGCTATTCCTCCCTATAGAATAGCTCTCGCTGAGTTGAAGAACTTAAGGAGCCATTGAAAGATCTTCTTGATAAGGGTTTTATTCGTCCTAGTGTTTCCCCATGGGGTACTCTAGTACTTTTCATGCGTAAGAAGGATGGTCCCTTCAAATGTGTATATTATCAGCTGAATAAGGTGACAGTGAAGAATAAGTACCCTTTCCCTAGGATTGATAACCTTTCTGACCATCTTCATGGTGCTAAGTGCTTTTCTAAGATTGATCTTCGATCAGATTATCATCAACTAAAGATTAGGGAGGTGGATATCCCAAAGACTGCTTTTCGTACCCTATATGGTCACTACGAGTTTCTTGTTATATCCTTTGGTTTGACTAATACTCCAACAACATTTATAAACCTTATGAATCGGGTGTTAAGATAATTCTTGGATTTATTTATAATTCTTCTTATTGATAATATTTTGGTGTATTTTAAGAGTGAGGAGGATTATGCCAATCATCATCTTATAGTGTTGTAGACTCTAAAGAATCAGCGATTGTATGCTAAATTTTCTGAATGTGAGTTTTGGTTGAGCATTGTGGCCTTTCTTGGTCATGTTATTTTTGTGAGGGGATCATGTGTTGACCTCCCAGGTTTATGTTTTAATAATGATAAACTCACAAGTGTATCTTTGCAGCTGGTAATAATGGAAAGATAAATAAAGCCAACGTCAAAAATAGAAGGATATCAAGAATGGAAAGACATCCACCTTATCCAAGTAGCATCCAAGTAAAATCAATCATGAGAAGACAAATAGAAAGAGCATCATAGTCCCAAGTATTATGGAAAATCCTGACACAATGATATGGAGGACCTCGGGATTGCAACACCAACAACAACATAGCAAGTATATTCCCACCAAGTGGGGTCTGGGGAGGGCAAGTGTATGGAGTCCATACCACTACCTCAACCGCGAGATAGGGAAGCTGTTTTTGATAGACCCCTGGCTAAAAATAGTATAATACAAGATAAGGAACAGTAATAGTAAGAATAGTAAAAGAATATGATATAATATGGATTAGAAAATTCAATAATACCATAAACAAGATACTTCAAGTAACACACCAAAAGATACCATACCCTAAACTCGGACTAACCTTCTACCTTAATCCGCCTCCTCTACAACTTCCTATCTAGGGTTATGTCCTTAGTAAGTTGGAGTTGCTCCATGTCATGTCTAATCACCTCCCTCCAATATTTCTTTGGTATACCTCTACAATGCTTGAAACTATCCCTTGACAACCTCTCACACCTTTGTACTGGGGCATCTATGCTCCTCCTCATCACATGATCGAGCCATCTCAACCTTGCTTCCCCTATCTTGGCTTCCACCGAAGCCACACCCACCTTATCTCGAATAACCTCATTTCTAATTTTGTATTTCCTAGTATACCCATACATCCACCTAAGCATTCTCATTTTTCCACCTTCATCTTTAGGATATGGGCCTTCTTAACAGGCCAACACTCCGCCCCATACTATAGCGCCGGTCTACCCACTGCTCTATAGAACTTGCCTTTGAGTTTGAGAGGTACTTTTTTGTCACAAAATATTCCAGAGGCGAGCCTCCATTTCATCCACCCTACCATAATCCGATGAGTGAAATCTTCATCAATCTCTCCATTCTCCTGAATTATAGACCCTAGATACTTGAAACTATCTCTCTTACTTATAGAATGAGTATCAATCTTAACAACCACATCGGACTCATAAGACACCTCACTGAACTTACACTCTAAATATTTTGTCTTGGACCTATTCAACCTAAGCCCTTTAGACTCAAGAGTTTGCCTCCAAACTTCCAATTTAGCATTAACTTCACTAAGTGTTTCATCCATCAAGACTACATCATCCACAAAGAGCAAACACTAAGGCACCTTACTTTGAATGTGCCGTGTCAAAATATCCATCACCAAGGCAAAAAGAAATGGACTAAGTGTTAAACCTTAATGTCACCCTATCAAGATAGGAAAGTGCTCCGAGTCACCTCCTCCAATCCTAACCCGAGTCTTGGCTCCTTCGTACATCTTAATCACCCTAACATACACTATAGGTGCACGTCTAGCCTCCAAACACCTCCAAAGAACTTCCCTGGGAAGTCTATCATGGGCCTTCTCAAAGTCGATAAACACCATGTGTAAATCCTTCTTCCTATCACTATACTGCTCCACCAGTCTCCTGACGATATGGATGGCTTCAGTAGTCAAGCACCCTAGCATAAATCCAAACTGATTTTCAAAAATAGTAACAATCCTCCGCAACCTTAACTCTGCCACCCTCTCCGAAACCTTTATAGTACGACTCAACAACTTGATACCCCTATAATTTTTACAATCCTGAATGTCCCCCTTATTCTTGTACAACGAAATCATCATACTCTATCTATAAGCCTTAGGAATTTTTTCCATCTTTAAAATTATTTTAAACAATCAAGTCAACCACTCTATACCTGCCCCTTCAGTGCGTTTCAAAAAATCCATCAGAATCTCATCTGGCGTCGTCGCTCTACCTCTACGCATCCTATGAATAGCCCCATTAACCTCCTCAGCCTTAATACACCTATAATAACCATAATTAGGAAACCTCTCGTAATGCTCCAAATCTCCCAACATAATGCTAGTATCCCTTCCTTCATTCTGAAGCTTATGAAAGTAAGACTGCTATCTCTTTCTAATACAACCCTCTTCTACTAGAACTTTGTCGTCCACATCCTTAATACACTTTACTTGATCCAGGTCATGAGCCCTCCTCTTCCTAACCTTGGTGAGCCTGTACATCTTTTTATCCCCACCTTTACTAACCAACGATGTGTATAAACTCTTAAAAGCAATATCCTTATCCCTCATGACCGCTAACTTTGCATCTCACTTAGCAATCTTATACTCCTTCCTATTTTTCCATTTATATTCTTCATACTTACTCTCAACAAACTATTATACGCTCTCTTCTTAGCCTCCTCCTTGCCCTTCACCTTCTTATCCTACTATCTGTCTCCTTGATACTTATCTGAGCAGACTCAAGAGACCTCCAATACCTCTCTATTTATCTTCCTGATGAAATGGTAGTATTGTCCCACACACTATCAACATCCCCTCTACTCCCCAAAGCCTCCCTCGCCATCAACTTATCACCTATATATAATGAACTGGCTAAAGTCAAACTACCCCATCTAATCCTCGACTGATCCTTCACCCATCTCCTCCTCCACTCCTTCATGATCTATAGCTCCATCACCAAAGGCCTATATTAGGTCTAAAGACTCTCACACGATAATACCTTACAATCTTTACAAATACCCCTATCTCATTTCTTAAGGAGCAAGAATTCAATCTGAGTCTTGGACACTAAACTAGAAAAGGTAACTAAGTGAACCTCCTTCTTGGGAAAGTTTGAATTAACTAACACCAATCCAAATGCCCGAGCAAAATCTAGAAGTTACACTCCTTCAATATTTCTTTCACCGAACCCATAGCCTCCATGCACACCATTATATCCTCTCGAATGAAACCCTTTGTGCTTATTGAAATCGCCTCCTATGAAAAGGTTCTTATTACTAGGTACACCCCTTACCATCTCATCCAAATCCTCCCAAAATATCTTTTTCTCTTCATTATCTAGTCCTACATGTGGTGCATACACACTAATAATAGTCCACCAAAACCCTCCAATAACTAGCTTGATTGACATCATCCTATCATTGACTCTTTTAACCTCTGCCACTTGCTTTCTAAGCTCGTCATGTACTAGAATACCTACCCCATTTCTGTTCCTCACACTTCCTGAGTACCACCACTTATAACCATCTATTACCCTTACCTGAGTACCTACCCATTTGGTTTCTTGGAGACATGCTATATTAATTTGCCTTTCCTAAGAATTTTCACTGGCTCTAATGAGTTCTTCGATAAAGACCCTATATTCAAAGACCCTACTCTCAACCTATAGTCATCCTTAGCCCCTTTACCCTTTCTACCCCTACCCCTACCCTAGTTCCTGCCTCCTAACCCCTTCCTTGACCCAAGCCCCGCCCAAAGACATGACCCTATGCCAACACCATCTACCACAACCACCAAAGACAACACAGACCAATAATACTAAGGCTGCATTTTTTTTAAGATTCAGATGTCTGAATCTGACTGTATATTTGAATGATTAAGATGTTGTCTTTTGATCTAAAAACTGAACGACTAAGACTGTTTATTTTTCAACATCTGAATATGTAACAATTATTTATTTGTTTATATAATAAAATAAAAGATACAATTCAAATAAAAAACTAGTTATATATCAGAAAATATAATTAATACAACAAAATTATTATTTGATTGAAATAAAATATTTATGTTTGTTAGTGATAGTGAAGATGGTTTATAATGGTGGTTGCGGTGACAATGATTGAGGTTAGGGCTTAGTAATATTGGTGGTGATAGTTGTGATGGTTGGTATTATAGTGACTGTTATAATGGCGGCGATTGATAATGGTGGTGGTGGCTGTGATGTGAAATTGCTTGATGTTAGTAGTTGGAGGTGTTGATTGTGATGATAGAAAAATGAATGCATGATGGTTGACAATGTGTTAGTGCTAGTTAGAGATGTTGTTAGTTGTGATGGTAGAGATGGTTTTTAGTAAAGATAAATTATAGTAATGGTAGTGGTTGAAGTGATGGTGGAGATGGTGTTACTAGTGACAATAGTGGTGACAGTCGAAGATGTGTGGAGGTTTTAAAGTATTAGCGGTAGTTAGCAGTGGTGCTAGTTGTGATATATAAGTTGGTCGATAGTAGGGATTGGCCGGTAGTGGTTGATGATGATGGTACTATTGACAGCGGTAGTGGTGGTAAATATAATTAGAATAATAGAGGTAGTAGGTGTGGTAGCAATTAAAAATAGTGGTTGGTAGCGATATTTGTTATCGATGGTGGTTGTGATGGTGGAGTTGGTTAGTGGCGGTGGGTGGTGGTTGATAATGGTGACGATGGTAGAGGTGGTTAGTGGTGGTGATTGATGATTATGAATAGAGTGACGGTGAATATTATCTAACACCAGAATACCTCTTCAGACCTATTAAAACTTGATTCTAGATCTGAATGATTAAGACCTATTTACACCTAATAAGAGCTAAAATCTTAATTAAAAACAAATGCACTTATTGGTCCGAAGTCTGAACCATTTAGATTCAGATCTCCATTAAGTGCAAACAAATGATCCCTAAGAGCACAATGCTTAGACAACAAAGCAAACCAAATAAGTACTATCAAGCCCACACTATTGATTACTAGGAACAAGAAAAATGGCTATATCACAAGTAGAATAAACAAGTAAAATACAGAAATAAACAAGTAAATCAGCACCCACAAACAAGATAGTAAGCCAAGATGTGAAGAAAATAGAATCAAAATAGGAATAGTAAATAAACAAGCATGTAACGGCCACTAAAATCAATAAAGATATACACACAACTAGTAGAGATGGAGTGAGTGCACCAACTAAAAAATGGGTCAGTTAACTTGGTTAAGTCGCCAAATTCTATCAATTTGTGGTGGAAATTGGTCACTGGAATCGTGTTTTTGCCACCTGAGATGGTATGCTGGATCTAAACTTGTTGTACCTGCAAAGGGGTTAGAAAAAGAAAAAAGAGAAGAAAGAGATCGCCGAAAATGGGTCGCTGAAGCTGCGGTGGTTCAAGAAGGTGTCACCGGCAGAGTAGTCCACCGAAGAGGCCAGTAATGAACAAGAAGGTCGCTGGTCATTTGGGTCAGACCAAAATTAGATAGCGGAGCAGTTGGATCTGATCAAAATCTATTTTGGTCTTAATTAGCAGAAATCTACCATACGTCAGAGATTTGATAGAGACGGTGATGGAGAAGGAGATCAAAGGGTCGTCGGTCGCTTGGGTCTAACCAAAATTAAGATCCCATCTGAAATAGTTCACGAATCAGCAACTATCTACAAAGGCTACCAGAAAATCAGCTTTAACAACCGGAGGAGTGAAAAAGCATCATTGTTTCCGGCCAAAAACTATGGCTCTAAGACAAATGCTACCTCCCACCAGGTTAACCCATGAAAGTCAGAAAAAATTTTTATCAGGAAAGATAACCAATTTGATGACAATAGATTCTCGACCTCGACATTGGAAGTAGATAAATCAAGTATCACAGAAATAGAAAAAGGATCAACCCTCCTATAATCATAGTTGTAATCCCCCGATTCATGGCAAAATGAATTAATTAAGAAGATATCATAAGTACATTGGCAAGGTATAAAAATCAAAAAGGAAACATAGATCATAGACATATCTGATATGGACGTAATTCAAAGTTGTATATGGACATATATGATATGGACATTATACACGGCTACATCCCTCAATTAAGGAATCAATTCATATTCTTGATTGAGAAGAAATCACTTGGGTTTCCTTATGAAGGGTAGCAACCAAAGACTATAAGAGAATAAGACCAAAGATAGACATTTTTCCTGAAGCTTCAAGGAGAAAATTCAAAGTGTCTCTTTCTTAGTCTTTGTAATTTTAGTTTATAATTGTTATATAAAAAGTAGGATTGAGTCATCTTTGTAACATCAACTGAAGCTGTGTCACAAGATCTGAAGAACAAAATAAGTCTTCAAAACTTATTTCCTATCACTGTACTCAAACCAAACCTTCAACGTCTAAAGGAAACTTGAAACCCAAGGGGACTGGGCGTAGGCACTGGATTGGTGTAACGGACCAGGATAAATCTTTATGTTGTTTACTTTATACTTTATTATTTACTTGCTTAACTGTTAAAGTTTAATTTGTTTTTGAAGTGTTTTGATCTGCAGGCGAGTCGACTATGAGGATTCAGTAGTTGAATTATAGAAGAAAATTTCAATTCACCCCCTTTTGAATTTCAATTGGTATCAGAGTAGGTTTCACTGATAGCATTGCCTAACCACAAGTGAGCAAAGATCAAATGTCTAATAACCAAATACCCAGTGCTCTTCTTCAGGATGGTCACTTCTTTATAAGACTACTATACATCAATGGACAACACTACTCATACTGGAAAACTAGATTCACCATCTTTGTCAAATCAAATGACTACCAAGCCTGGGTTGTCATAAAAAAAGATCCTAAGATGATTCTGAGGCTCCAGGAGAAAATAAAGGGCAAGGATAAAGAATCCAGTAGTATTGATATAGACGATCTTGAAAATTTTCATATTACCAAAGAACAACAGGAGGAAATCCAAACAAACACACGTGCTATAAGCTTACTTTTGTGTGCAGTTAGCAGAGAAGAATATGACAAAATCTAAATATATAAGACAACAAAACAAATGTGGGACAAGCTAGAGGTAACCTATGAAGGAACCATCAAAGTCAAGAAGTCAAAAATTATTACTCTTGTGAATGAATATGAATTATTCAAAATGGAGGAAAATGAGTATATTAAAACAATGTTTGCTAGATGCAGCAAAATCGCATGAAAACTGAAGTGACTAGGGATGATCTATCCTCACAGCCTGCAAGTCTAGAAGCTAGTTTGAAGTCTCCCAAAGAATTGGGAAACTAAGTCTGCCATTTTGGAAGGCGGAGACCTTCACAACATGACATATGATGAACTATAATGTAACCTTTTTGCATATGAGAAAAAATATATTAACAGGTTTCCCAAGGATGGAAGAAAGAAAATAGTAACCTTTAATACTACTCCAATTGTAGAGGAGGACATTCTAGAAAATACTGATAGTAAAGGAATAGCCCTCATCAACCGTGGGGTAAGGCAGATCATGCGATAGAGACAACAAAGATCCCAGGGAGGCAAAAATAATGACTCCACTAGAAATGATAATCTCTATTACTATTGTGGAAGACTTGGACACTTCAAACTAAATTGTCCAAAATTAAGACAACGATCGTCTAGAAAGATTCAAAATTTTAGGGGCTAGAGCGATGAAGATGAAACTGAAGAAGAAACAAAGGCCGCAAACATGTGCTTTATGGCAACAAGTGGACCTAGTGAGGTAAGGCCACATAACTGTAATACTCTTTAATATAATCTGGATATGCTAACCGACGAACTTCAAAAAATCATCGATGAATATAATAAGCTTGCTCAAGAAAATAAAAGTTCTAAAGTTCTTTTTAAATAAAAATTCCTAGAAGAATGACGAACTGGCAAATAGAAATTGAGGCATGTCAAGTTAAAAATGACTTGCTTCATAAAGAGCTTGGTGATGTAATAACCAAATTAAAAAATCATAAAAAGTCCCCAAGCCACATTTTCGTAGAAACAAACTTCTTAAAAAAGAATTCGAGTTTCTTCTCAGGGTCACTTATATCAGCTAAGACCTCCTTTTCCTTTTGAGGAACCATCTACTTTACTTGTGGACAGAGAAGGCACAAATCCTATAGTTGCATGTATAAACCTAAAAGTGTGTTGGTTTAGAAGCCCAAGGAAAGCACATCTAACCCAAAAGGACCCAAGATCACTTGGGTATCTAAAAAAAATTAATCTTTTTATTTTGCAGGAACAGATCTACAAGAGCTATAGAAAAGGAACGTGGGTCATTGAAAGTTAATGTTCCAAACATATGACTGGGAAAAAGAAGAACTTTTCTTCCCTAAAGAAAAAGAATGGGGGGGGGGGGGGGTCAGTCAGATCGGTGACAATGCCAGAGGCAACATCATTGGAGTACGTTCAATAAGACTCAGCTTATCATGTGAATTCAATGAAGTATACCAAGTAGAAAATCTTAAACATAACCTGCTCAGCATCAGTCAACTATATGATGTGGGGTTTGGAGTGTTCTTTAAAGCTGAAAGCTGGTCAATTAACACGACCAAAGAAATATCTCCCTTATTGGTGAATGCATTGATAATATTTATGTTTTAAATAGTCCTAAATTTTCCACCCTGACCTTCCTCATTATGAAATCCAATGACACTTGGTTGTCACACAGAAAGATTGGCCATGGCAGTATGCACATTATTGAGAAACTGTCTAGGCTTAATTTGGTGAAAGGTCTGTAAAAACTCAAATTTGAAAAGGATCACATCTGTGATGCCTACTAACTGGTAAATAGACTAGAATATCTTTCAAAGCTAAGGACATCGTCTCTACTACCAGGCCTCTCCAAACAATCCACATGGATCTGTTTGGTCCCACCAAACCCGCAAGCATTGGTGGAAAAAGATATTTGTCATAGTTGATGATTACTCATGATTTACCTAGGTTATGTTTATTTTACATAAACATGAAACTTTCACAAATTTTGAGATTTTTCATAGAAAAATACAGAGAGAAGTCGGGCACCTCATCACGTACATTCACAGTGATCATTGAGGAGAATTTGAAAATAAGGCATTTGAAGAATATTGTGCCTAAAATGGATACTCTCAAAAATTCTCTTCACCACGATCTCCCCAATAAAATGGTGTAGTTGAATAAAAGTACCGTTCCCTACAGGAAATCGCCAGAACACTACTGTTAGAACATAATCTCTTAGACTACTTTTGGGCAAAAGCAATTAGCATAGCATGTCATATCATCAACAGGTTTTTGATCAAACTTATTTTGAAGAAAAGACCTTATGAACTCCGGAAAGTAAAGAAGCCCAACATCAGCTACTTTCACTGCTTTGGCTGCAAATGTTTTCTTCATAATAATGGTAAGAATACCCTAGGAAAGTTTGATCCATGAAGTGACGAAGGTATTTTTCTTAGGTACTTTCCCACTAGTCATGCTTATAGGGCTTTTAATAATAGAACTCTGGTTGTTGAGGAATCTATGCACATTGTATTTGATGAATCTTACCACCGCACTACGAGTATAAGTGTTGATTAAGAACAAGTAAGTAATGTATAAAATAAAGAAGATTTCAGCACAACTCCAGAGCCCTCTCAAGACAAGTTGACTACACCCTCAGCAGAGTCGACTCCTACAACAGAAATAAAGAGTCCAAGCATTCCAAAAGAGTTGAAGAAGGATGGAAGCCATCCAAATAAACTCATCATCGAAAATCCCAAAAAAGTGTAAACCAGAGCATCATTAAGGAGACAAGCATCTGTTGCCCTCTTGTCCCAAATCAAATTAAATAAAAATGATGAAGCTCTCAATAATGAGTCATGGGTTGAAGATATGAAGGAAGAACTAGAACAATTTGAACAAAATCAAGTTTGGACACTAGTTTAAAGACCAAGAAATTGCTCAGTAATTGGAACCAGATGGGTCTACAGAAATAAGGTAAATAAAGAAGGTATAGTTATCAAAAATAAGTCTAGGCTTGTATCTCAAAGCTACTCTCAGCAGGAAGGTATTTATTATGAAGAAACCTTTGCCCTTGTGGCTAGTTTAGAGTCAATATGAATTTTACTAGCTTTTGCTGCATTCAAATATTTTAAATTATGTTAAATGGATGTATACAGTGCTTTATTAAATGGCTTTATTCATGAGGAAGTTTTTGTAAAACAACCTCCTGGATTTGAAGATCCTTTATTTGCAAATCATATTTTCAAGTTATCAAAAGCACTCTACGGCCTCAAGAAAGCTTTAAAAGCTTGGTATGAGAGAATGAGTACTTTATACTAAATAACAATTTCCAAAGAGGTAAAATTGACACAAATTTGTTCATTCTAAAGGTCGATTCAAATCTCCTCATTGTCCAAGTTTACGTTGACGATATTATTTTTGGTAGTTCTAACCTCTCTATGTGTGAGAATTTTGCTAATTTGATGAAAGAAGAATTCAAAATGAGTCTTATGAGAGAACTCACTTTATTTCTGGGACTACAAATCTAGAAAACTCCCACGGGCACCTTCATAAGTCAGGCTAAATACATGAAAGAACTCACTAAAAAGTTTAGCATGGAAAAGGGAAAGGCCTATGGAACACCCATGAGTCCATTCACAAGAATTGATTCAGATTTGGACGAAAAGAATGTTGACAAAAAATGTACCGTGGGATGATCGGATCTCTATTTTACTTAACTACAAGTCTGCCAGATACTATGTTCAGCGTATATAAATGCACCAGATTCCAGTCGAATCCTGAGGAATCTCATCTCACCACTATCAAATGAGTCATCCGATATCTAATAGGAACACAAGACCTCGATCTATGGTATCCCTACTCTTCTTATTTTAATTTAATTAGATATTCAGATGCTGATTTTGCAGAAGATATAACTGATAGAAAGAGCACCAGTAGAACATATCAAATTCTTAGTTATGCTCTTATCTCTTGGAAAAATAAGAAATAGACTTCCATCACTCTCTCAACCACAGAATCTGAATACATAGCTATCAGAAGGTGTGACACTCAAATTCTTTGGATTATGCATCTGTTTCTTAACTTCAACTTAGCTTTTGAATTTACTCCTATTATGTATGATAACACTAGTGCCATTAGCCTATCTAAGTACACTGAGCATCACTCTAGGAATAAATATATTGATATCAAGCATCATTTTATCCAAGATCATGTTGAAAATGGTTACTTTTGCCTAAACTTAGTTGACTTTGAAAATCAACTAGAAAATATCTTTATAAAACCTCTGCCAAAGAAAGAATTTACTTTTTATGAAAAATGCTTGGTATCATAAGTATTCATGACATTTAAAAACCTTTTATCTGTGCATTTCACTGCCTGCTTATTACCTGTGTAGTATTTTTTAACTATGTCAAAGGGGGAGAAGGACATAAATATCAGAATAGCCTACCAGTCAAGGGTAGTAGAACAAGCTCAAATGTCAGCTAATACTTATACAAGTCAAGAGGAGTAAGCTGACAAATAGGGAAGTTAACTGATGTTTACTCTTATTGTCATTATCAAAAAGGGGGGAGATTATTGACATCCCAAGTTTATGTTTTAATAATAACAAACTCACAAGTGTATCTCTATAGCTGGTAATAATGGAAAGCTAAAGGAAGTCGGCTTTAAAAATAGAAGAAAATCAAGAATGGAAAGATATCCACCATATCCAAGTAGCATCCAATTAAAATCAATCATGAGAAGACAAACGAAAGGAGCATCATAGTCCTAAATATTATGAAAAATCATGACATAATGATACAGAGGACCTCGGCATAGCAAGCAGATCAATCAAGTATTACAAAAATAGAAGAAGGATCAACCCTTCTAAAATGATGGTTGCAATCCCTAGATTTACGACAGAACGAATCAATCAAGAAGATATTACAAGTACATCGGCAAGGTATCAAAATCAAAAGGGAAATATAGATTATAGACATATCTGATATGGACGTTATTCAAAGTTGTATATGTATATATCCGATATGGACATTATACACGGCTACATCCTTCAATTAAAGAATCAATTCATATCCTTGATTGTGAAGAAATCCTTTGGGTTTCCTTATGAAGGGTAGTAGCCGAAGACTATAAAAGGAAAAGACCAAAGACAAACATTTTTCATGCAACTTCAAAAGAAAATTCAAAGTGTCTCATTCTTAGTCTCACAAAGATTTGTAACATTAGTTTATAATTGTTATATAAAGAGTAGGATTGAGTCATCTTTGTAACATTAACTAAAGTTGTGTCACAAGATCTAAAGAGAAAAATAAGTCTTGAGAACTTGTTTTCTGTCATTGTACTCAAATCAAACCTTCAATGATCTAAATAAAACTTGAAACCCAAAGGGATTGGACGTAGGCATTGGATTGGTATGCCAAACCAGGATAAATCTTTGTGTTGTTTACTTTATGCTTTATTATTTACAGGCTTAACTATTTAAGTTTAATTTATTTATAAAGTGTTTTGATCTTCAGGTGAGTAGACTTTGAGGATTCAGTAGTTGAGTCACAGAAGAAAATTTCAATTCACCCCCTCTTGAATTTCATCATGGTGGATCCACAAAAAGTTAAAGAGATTAAGACGTGGCCTAGACCCATGACTCCAATCAATATTTGGAGCTTCTTAGGTTTATCCGGGTATTATAAGAGGTTTGTATGGAGTTTCTCTTTAATTATTTCCTCGTTGACTAAGTTAACTCAGAAAAAGCTAAAGTTTTTATGGTTCGATACTTGTGAGGGTAGTTTTGAGATGTTGAAGGATATGTTGAATTCTGTTTTGATCTTAACCCTACCTGAGGGTACTGATGGTTTTTTTATCTATTATGATGCATCCCATGTGGGACTGGGATGTGTGTTGATGTAGCATGTTATGGTTTTGACCTATGCTTCTAGGCAGCTCAAAGTTCACAAGAAGAATTACCCGACGCATGACTTTAAATTATTGGTTATGGTTTTTTTCTTGAAGATTTGACATTGATATTTGTTTGGGGTTCATGTGGATATCTTTTTAGACCATAAGATCTTGTCGTATATATTAACGCAGAAGGAGTTGAATCTCAAGTAAAGAAGATGGCTTGAGTTACTCAAGGACTATAACACGAGTCTTCATTATTATCTAGGTAAAGCTAATGTTATTGTGATACTCTTTTTAAGTTGTCTAAGGATGGAGATGTGATTGTTCAGGAGTTGGTAAAGTTATCTCTTAGTTCTGAGGTAAGGGAGAAGTAAGTTTTGGATCCTATCTTGATGCATATTAAGGATGATGTGGTTCAGCAGAGAGTTATGGCTTTTGAGATTAGTGATGATAGTATATTGAGGTACCAAGGTAGGTTGTGTGTTCATGATATTAATAGACTATAAGAAAAGATCTTAGATGAGGCTCATGAGTCGAGGTATATAGTTCATCCTGGTTCAGTGAAGATGTATTACAATTTGAAAGAGATTTATTAGTGGAATAACATGAAGAGAGATATGGCCAATTTTATGTTTAAGTGCATGGTTTGTCAACAAGTGAAAATGGAGCACTTGAGGCCTGATGGATTATCTCAAGAGATTGATTTGCCTGTGTGGAAATGGGAGGTGAATAATATATACTTCATTAAAGGTCTTTTGCAGTTTCGTAATCATTTTGATTCTATTTGGGTCACCATTGATAGGATGACTAAATCTGCTCATTTCTTGCTAGTGAGGACAAACTACCATGGAGAGAATTATGCATAGTTATTTATTCAAGAGATTATCAACTTGCATGGTGCACTTATCTCTATTATATTAGACCAATTATGTAGTTCTCTTCTTATTTTTGGTGTTCATTTTAGAGAGGTTTGGGGACTAAGGTGAACCTTATCATAACTTTTCAGCCTCATATATATGGACAAGTGAAGAGGATTATTCAGACCTTGAAAGATATTCTAAGGGCCCGTGTGATTGATTTTTGAGGTAGTTGAGTGGATCAGTTGCCTCTCATCGAGTTTGCATATAATAATAGTTATCACTTGAGTATTCAGATGGCTTTTTTTGAGGATATTTATGGTAGGAGGTATAGGTCTCCTATTGGGTGGTTTGAAGTCGGTGAAACTAGGCTGTTTGGTCCTCACATGATTCATCAATCTATGGAGAAAGTCAAGGTAATTAGGGATAGGCTTAAGACTTCTTAGAGTCATCAAAATTCCTATGTGAACGTGAGGTAAAGCGAGTTGGAGTTTAACGTGGGTGATTGAGTGTTCTTGAAGGTATCTTCTATGAAGGGAGTGATGAGAAGTGGGAAGAATGGGAAGCTCAGTCCCTGTTATGATGTCCCATACTTGATCTTGAGAAAAGTTGGGAATGTCACTTACGATCTAGAATTGACTGCAAGTTTAGATTCTATTCACCTCGTGTTTCATGTAATAATCTTAAAGAAGTGTGTGGGAATGTTAAACAAATATGTGGGTGATCCTTCATTGGTTATTCCTATTGAGAGTATTGGCATGATGGATTCCTTCATTTTATTTTTGACTCGTTCGTGTTTGAAACATTGATTTTTGACTTAAATTGTGTTTAGGTATGTTAATTGGATTTCTCGAAAGAGTTTCAGAATTTTTGAAAGAGGTTTGGGGATATTTTGGAATTCCAAGGCAGTAAGCCTCCATATTTATAGCGTGCCATAAAGGTTACCCTCTGTGATATTAGCATGGAATGGAAGTAGTGTGCCTCCGTGATATCATCCTATCATGAAAGATAATCTCTATGATAAGCAGCATGGCACAGAGGTTAGCCTCTGCAATAAGGCTGTGTTATGCCGAGGTATAAAGATCATGCAGTTTATGCTTTATCCACTTGGGTGTGGGGATTTTGGTTCCTTTCACCCATGTACGACCTTTAAACATAAAAAATTTTATTCTCATTAGTTTTTCAAAAATCAATTGTTCTCTTTCACTCTCAAACTCAAAACCCAAGAAAAGCTTAAGGATTTAACTGTGCATTCATCTTCTGGTTTCCAATCTTCAAATTGCTTTCAAATTCTTGTATATCTAAGGCATGTATCTCTTCCCTAAAATTTGTTTTTTCTAATAGCATGTATTTACAATTATATCATGTGATTTCATTGACGATTTGAATATGGGTTGAGGGCTTTTAAGCATTATTGAATAATTGTTTTTCCCATGGCTTTGTGAATTATTCATGATTTGAATTGATAGTCTTGAACTAATTGGGGTGCATAGGCATGGTTAATTAGAATGCGGGTCATGGATTCCCCTAACGTTGATAATTTTGCTATTGGAATTGGTATAACCTCAACCCAATCTTGTGAAACTTGCTTTGAACATGAGAATATTGAACTACTTTTGTAACCATTACATGATATAAAAAGCTATTGAGACAAACAATTTTCAAATTAAACCTTGGGGGTCGTGAATTCCTACAAACTAATGGAAAATTGAACCTAGGGGTCATAGATTCCCTTTGTGGATGAATGATTAGAACTTATGGGGTCGTGGATTCCCCAAAGTGATGATAATTGAAATGACATGATGATATTAGCTTGCAAACATAATTGGTATGATTATACTAACGGTATGTGCCTTAATGGATGATTATGATTCAATAAATAGGAATGTATAAATGTTTTAATTGGGATTAAATGGGGTTGTGTTGCTAACCATGAAGGTGGAGGTCCAGAAGGATTGATACTAGAAACTCATATTTTCCGAAGCGAGGGTTGGTCTTGATGACCGTGTGCTTGTATCACACACTATATATATGTGTCATGGATGGCGAAGGGTCTTGGATTCCCCAGCCTTCTATAACATCTACGGTTCATGTGGCTAACACATACTGAGGCCTATCCAGCAAGGGTACTAGACCCATATAGCCCGTGAGTGTCTTTATGACGGTTAAGCTTAGACTTATATTTTACTCTCATGCTAAACCTTATTTCCTATCCCAGAATGTTTACACAGACACACAAATATATATGTATATATGTGTATATGTATATGTGTATGTATGTATGTATTTATGTATACAAATGTGTGCATTTGCTTTGAATGATTTTGAACTGACTTGATCATGGCATTTCTTCATTCCTTCCTAAAGTTACATGCTAGTGATCACCCGACTAATCGTCTCCGGACGTTGTATCCCCACGTGATGCAGGTGTCGGAGCCACTTCTGCTTTTCTTGTGTAGTGATAGGTGATTCTTGGATTGTTCGTGAGTCAGCTTGAAGTGGTGAGCCTCCTTCTTCCAGAAGGCCTGTTATTTCTTGGTTTAGTTTATACATAAAATGTTTCTTTGTTTTTTTTGGCTATTGTCGGGTGCATGTCTCAACTTAGGTTGTTCTTTGAATACTAGAGGCTTTGTGGGTTACTATGGATTGGGGCGTTGCTATGAAATCTTAGAACCTGGTTTTGGTTTATCCATCTTTCTTATATTTATTGGATTTCTTCCACTATTATTAGATGTATTGTGTTTTGATTGACTAGGCGAAAAGGGTAGTCTTTGGTCCTCAATGGAATTGAAATATCCGTCATGGCCAGGCCCTGGTTTGGATCGTGACATTTACAGTCAAACAAACACCTATAACTTATTTTGAACCACAAGTTTCAAAAGACTTCATTTATTTCTTAAACCCCGTGTCAATTCAAACCAACTCAGATAAATTAGGATGAAGGGAGTGTAAAGTTTAATATATACTTCTCAACTAATGTGAAGTATTTAAAATGGGTATAAAGTTTTAAACATTGTTACCATTTATGTTTTTAATTATATTATATGTTATCTGTTGTTATAAGTCATCTCATTAGGAATGAATAGACTTTTATGATTATTGTTACTAAGTGCGTAAATTTCAAATTAGTTTCAGATTTAATAAAAAAAGTTATGACATATAATTAAACAATTAGAATAGAATATTATAGATCAAACTGTAATTGTATAAAAAAAATTATATATAGGAAATGAATTTCAGAGAATGATGATGAAAATAATATACATACACAATTTATTTCAAGAAAAACTATATTTTACATAGAATACAAACATATAAAACGTCTATATTTTAACTAGTCGTGAATACATCAACATCTTGTTCCGTATGCACCCACCTAATGTTGTATAAGTTATACATAGTTTAAATACATGAATAACTCTTTTCTTATCAGCACTAATGCCCCCTAACATGTTATAGATTTATAATCATCTAAAATATCTAAAATTTAAGGTGCATAAAACTGATATCTTTTTATATACATTTATCTTAATTAACACTTGATACACATGCAATGCACGTACATTAATCTATTATATTAAAAGTGTGAAGGGCCTTAGAAATATTATTTGAACTTTTTGTCTTTCATTAAAAGTCTTTACTTTAGAAAAAAATCATCTTTTCACTATTTTTCTAATATTTAAGAGTTGAAAAATAATTAAATATATATTTATGGTAAAATCTTTCCTTATTAGAAGACATCAAAATTAATGACAACTAATACTTTTTCATTAGTTTAAGAATTCTAAAGCAACTAAACTTGATTTTAAGAAGATTTAAAAAATCTAAAAATAAATATAAAAGCATTAGAATAAGAAAAATTTATCAATTAAATATATTTAAGGTAAAATATTTTCTTATTAGAAGTCATCAAAATTAATGACAACTAATTATTTTATTAGTTTAATAATTCTAAATCAACTAAATTTGATTTTATAGATATTTGAAAATTTTAGAAATAGATATAAAAGAATTAGAATAAGAAAAATTCAAGAAGTACCACCACCACCAACAACAACAACAAAAAACCCAGTATATTTCCACATAGTGGGGTCCGGAGAGGGTAGTATATACACAGTTCATACCACTACCACCGAAGAAGTAGAGAGGTTGTTTCTAATAGACCCTGGCTCAGGAAACAATGATAGTAAATACACTCGTCATATAGCAAGAAACAAGATATAATAACAGAGATGCAACACACACAAGGAAATACTATATACGAACAAACCAAAGGCATACACCTCCCCCCAACTCACCTAACTAGAAGCTCCAACCTATGTACAAAGTCCTACGACTACTAGACACGCTACCCCAACCTATGCTTACACTAAAATATATGTTTATGTTCACATTATTATATTAAGTGTGAAGGAATTTTAAAAAGTGACTTGAAATTTTTGCACTTCATTAAATATCATAACATTAGATAAAATCATTTAATTTTAAATAATCAAACGTTCTACTTGCAATTAAACTAGTTATCTGAATAGTCCTTACCTCTTTGGAAGAGAATTTAAGTGTTTTTTAAGTATTTCCTTCTTCTATCCGTATTCATTTAGATAGAAAGCTTTGGTTGTTGTGTGTTGGCTCGGTGAAATAGAATTAGAAAAGAACAATAAACAAGTTTCCATTTTCCTTGCAAGGAAAGCTCCCATAAAGCTTAGTATTACACCAACTTTACATTAGTTGACCATCAATGCCTTTAACACACTTATAAAGCTAGTTTAATTTCACGTACTCCACACGTACAATCTTTGATTATTTGAAATTAAATGATTTTGTCTATTGCAGCAATTTTTAATAAAGTGTAAAAAGTTCAAATCACTTTTCAAGATTCATCACACTTTAATATAATAATGTAAATATAAGCAAATATTTTTAATGTAAGCAGGTTATATTTTACATTAGAGTCATCGCTTCTGTGTTGCCATGCAGTACTTCTTTCTTTTGCATAGGATAAGAGAGACGCATCAATTTGAACCATATTTGTGGTATGATTATTATTTTTATTTTTTCTATATTTACAATCTTTCCGTATTTTAAAAGTCAAATCTTTATAAAATCATCGATTACATACTTCTTACGTACTAAAAACTTTCAAAAATTTAATAATTCTTAATTTGTTTTGTAGCACTTTTATATTTATTTTTAGATTTTTTAAATCTTCTTAAAAATAAATTTAGTTGATTAAAATTTTATTCTAATGAAAAAGTATTAATTGTCATTAATTCTGATCACTTCTAATAACGAAAGGTTTACTATAAATATTTAATTAATTTTTAACTCTTAAATATTAAAAAATAGTGAAAAGGATGATTTTGTCTAAAAAAAAGACTTTTAAACAAGGACAAAAAGTTCAAACAACATTTATAAGACCCTTCACACTTTTAATATATTAGGATTAGGATTAGAGATAAAGATTAGAGACTAGAGACTAGAGATAAGATACATGGACTTAAGGGTATCAAATGAGCGGGTTGGGATGAAATTAAAAATGGTAAAATGAGTTGAATTAGAAATCGGACTGGGTCATGACCGAACCAAATTTACTTGGAATAACTACATGGCTTGGCAAACATAAGCTCCTAATTACTCTATTTAGCCAAAGTTTCAATTAGTTACAATCCAAAACATCTCTTGTCAATTAAATACAATTTATAGTGTACTCCTTTATTTTCTCTCTTTCTCTGTCTTCTCTTTCTTTTTCTTATTTTTTTCTTTTCCGGATTTTATTCATTTTTTTTTTGTTTTCTCTTTCTTTTTTCCTTTTTTTCTCTTTTCCATTTTTTAAATCAAAAGACACAAATATGGGTCGTTTTATCAATTAACCAAATGAATAATCTTTACAATGGCCCTTACTCAAATGAATGAACAACCCAAAATGAAATATTCGAGAAATAACAAAACAATCTGCTATTGTACAAATTAGAAAAGTGGAAGAGGCTTCTAGAGTCTCATCTGGTGTCTCTTCGATTGCCTCTCCAGAAACTCGCTTCTCGATTTCAAGCTTCATTTTTAACATGACCTCCCTTCAAATCCATTCTTTATGATATTTTGCTTATCTCCAGCTATTGGTACCAACAAGGATGAGTTCTCAAATTTGTCACTCAATGGGTTGAATCCCAATGGGATTAATACCACCATTTGAGCTGGATATATGAACTCATCCATGTAGTACTTATATTGGAGTAGTAAATTCTAGTTTCTTTATGAAATTAATTTCATTCATGTACTTTGTAACTCCTTTTACAAACCACCTTCTAATGATGAAGTGTAGCTGAAGAAGGCCACCTAAAAAACCAAATTTTTGATTCACAACTCATTGTCCTAATATGAACTATTTGAGTTTGAGGCGCTTTCACAAAAGACACTCTAATTCTCACAAATTTCATGAAAACCTACTCAATGAAGCCTTCTTCGACTCAAAGTTGTCAAACCAGGTGAGCTAAACATCAATTTTTGGTATTTTGTTTTCTTTAACTAATATAATTACTCCTTGTTCATGGTATGTATCTGCTTGAGGGATTACCCAATTGTCCATTTGACTAGGTATCCAATTTTTCACTTATTACAACTTACAACCAATCTATTACTGTAAGGTTAATTCCCACGTTTGATAATTTTTCATATTCTCCAATATTCAGTAGAATGAGCATAATTAAAGAGTAATGCCACTACATAAACTTCAGAGAAAAAAATAATTATCTTACCCAACTTTTTCTGCAGATTATTTGTTGCATTGTTGTTTGTTACCTTGATGTGGTGTTGTTTCCTGCTTATTTGATTGCTCTCATCTTTTCATTGGTTTTTGACACCTATGATCTCTATTTCGAATCTTTGTTAGTTTGAAATTAGGTATTTTTATTTTTTCCTTCTGAATAATGTTTTTTGCTTCATTAGGTACCTCATGCATTGTAGAATATGTTAGCCTGTTTGTACCTGCAAAATAGAAAATTTGATTAGTGAAAAATTCTGCCAACTTGTAGCCTTCTTTGAGTGTATGCTCCATCATAACCTCCTTTAATTCTTTTCACTTCAATAGCAATAGACCAAGACACTTCCTAGTGCCCACCTAATTTATTTTTAATAGTAAAAGAATCGATTTCTAGGGTCACTGGAATAAAATTGTGTGCAACACAATGCTCTAGACCTAATCTTAGTGCCACCACTTTTGCAATAAGATTAGAACCATCAAATAATCTTCTAGCCTCTAAATATACAAATTTCATTCTCCATTCCTTATACAAAAAACTCCAGCACTAGGGACTGGATTTTCTTTGGAAGCACCATCAGAGTTACATTTGAAGGATCCCACAGAAGGAGGGTTCCACATCACCATCTTACTTATTAAAAATGAATTATAATCCTCAAAAAGCTTTACTATAATAGGCCATGATAATGGTAAATCTCTCATCCAAGGGAAATTATATCTAGCCAATATATACAAGTTTCTGTTTATCTCCATTTTCATTCCTAAATAAGACATTTTGCCTCCATGGTTAATAGTGTTCCTTCTCTTCCATACCTGCCAAATTATAAACAAAAGTACAACATTAAGAAGAGCCTTGTGCTTTGGTGGTCTGTCAGCCTTTCATAATTTGTATACTAAATCCCTAAGTTGCATAAAAGGGCCTACAATTCTTGCTGTTGCTGCAAATCTGTACCACAATTCATTAGAAATAGAACATTTGACAAATAAATGTTCCATGGTTTCTGCACATTTTCATCACAATATATACAAGGCATATCTTCACATACTCGTAACTTGACTAGAATCTCTCCTAATGAATTCTCTTTTTCCATAATCCTCATTAAAAAGACACTTTAAAAGGCATTCTTTTAATCCACAATATTTTGAAATCCCATTGAACCTCTTTTTCCTGTCTCATAATATCCCAGGCTGATTTAAGTAAAATTACTAGAAGGGTTAGGCAGCCACCAAGGCTTATCCCACTCTTCAGGTTTCTCTTCAACCATCAAGTTATGTTGGACATAATTTCATATCTCCTCCAAGAATAAGAAATTCAGTAAACTTGAATTCTATCTTCCTTCTACAAATAATTGTCTCACATCCTCTACTATATGTACATCCGACTCTACATTGGCAAAATATAGTGAAGAACACCAAGTTGTGTCCAATTATCATACCAAATATTAGCATGGCCATTCTTGGTCTCCCACCATATTTCTTGATCCTTGTAGTCTCTAGCTTCAAGCATTTTCTTCCAAGTTTGTGACCCACCTTTCCATTCCACAACTTAAGGAGCATATCTCTTACAATATTTATTCCATATGAATATTTTCCACATGGATTTATGAGTTCTGAAAATCCACCATAACATGGAAAATAAATATTTGGATATGTCAAATAAATTTCTAAAACTTAGACCTCCTTTCTCCTTAGGGTTACAAATATCAATCCAAGCAACTCAATGTTTGTTCCTGCCTACCTTCTTAAAATTTCATAAGAATCTTGCAAAGATTCTATGTAACTCATGAATACAAAATTTAGGAGGATTTATGGCGGACAACAAGTAGCTAGGAATACTATTCAACACATTATTTACTAACACAACCTTAACTCCAAAGGATAATAATTTCCCTTTCCAAGCCTATACTTTATTGTGTACTTTTTTGATAAGCTTTGCAAAATGAGTTTTTCTCTTTCCTGAATGACCAACAGGACACCCCAAGTACATCAAAGGAAAATTTTCTTTAGGAAATCCAATATATTATTCTACCTCTTGAACCACAGTGCCAACAGTCTTGGTATGTACAAAGAGGGCACTCTTATCTTTATTAATCTTCTATCCAGATTGCTATTCATATTCTTTCAGAATGTTCATCATCATTTGTAAATATCTTTTGTCTGCAGAAACAAACAAAATGGTATCATCATCATAAGCCAAATGATTGATATCATCACTCCATTTAGCCATCCCAAAGCCTCTGAATTACTTATTGTAAAATAGAGAATTCAGGGTTCTAGCTAATACTTTTGTAGATAAAATAAAAAGAGTAGGCGAGAGATCTCTTTGTTTCACTCTCCAATAGAGTTAAAGAAACCATAATCTTGGCCAGTAATTAGAATTGAATACGAGATCACTTTATTAAGAAAATTACTTAAACTAATTGGTCTCGTATTAGTACAGGACTAAACAAAGTCTTTCTTACACAATAAGATCAAATTAGTATGAGTAATAAACTTTGGAAGAGAACTTCCTTAAAAAAAGTAAACCACCACTTTAATAACATAAGCTCCTACAATATCCCAACTACTTTGATAGAACAGGATAGAAAAACCAGCTGGCCTACTAGCACATTCTCCACATAATTCAAAAATCACTATTTTACATCTTCTTCTGTTGGTAGGCATTAATAACATTATTCATATCCTCTGTAACCAAATTAGGAATGTGGGTGAGTAAAGAATAATCTTTAAAGCCTTTCTCACATGAAAATTATTTGTGAAAACATGAAATAGCTTCAGCAGCCACTTGTTCATCACCTTCTGCCCATTTACTATTTTCTTTCTGCTTACACAGACGCCTCTTATTTATCAAAGACTCTAGCAGTTGGAACTCCATCGGCAGTGACTCTAATCTTTTTCTTATCTAACTAGCTAGACTATGTAAAATCTAGTGTTCCTATCACCTTTAGAAAACCATTGAAAACCAGCTTTCTACCTCCAAAATTCCAAATATTCAAAATATCTCAAATATTCAATATCAATGTGCTTATAACATACACTTTCTCAAAAAAACACAATTTCCAATGGAGATTCACGACCCAAATATCAAAATCATGATAAATATCATTCAAGATTGATGCTTTATATCTCCACACATGTAAATTCATCTTTCAAAATCATAAACATAAAGATTTCATAATAATCATCATAAGATATGGGTTCATGCTTCAAATTTGTAAAAATCAAATAAAAATCATGCCTTTGTAAAGAAAATTACTTTTTGGCACAAGACCGAAAGAGAGTTCTTGTTGAAAAACCCCACATACCTTGAATGATAAACTTTAGATCGATACTCATTTTTGATATGTTAATCGTGCCTTTGAATGATGGTTCTTGGAGTTCTTGAACTAGAAACTTGGAATCTTGAATAAATTTGCAAAATTAATGGTGAACTTTGGAGGTTCTTGAAGTTGGATGTAGGAGCTTAGGGTTTTCTTTTTGAGGGAATTTGATTAAATATAACATATAATGCTTCTAATAGGCTTTAATATAGGGTTTGGACGGATTTTGGGTGAGGAGGAATGACCAAAACGCCCCTAAAAATCAAAAAAATTCTTGAATCTGTCCTTTGGTGGACTGTTTTGATAGTTTGAAGTAGATCAACCATAACATTTTACTCCGATATCCAAATTGGATGAATCCAATTTCAATAGAAAGAGGACTCTCATATCTTTCTGTTGATATATAGTATCTCACCCAGATCATTGTGTACGAGGAGTTGTGATCATTTGAAGTTGACCAAAAAATTTACTTTTGATAGGCTGAAGTAGATCGACCATAACTTTTTGGTCCGATAAACAAATTGGATGAAACCAATTTCATTGGAAAGAGGACTCGCAGAGATTTCCGTTGATATATAGTAGATCACCCAGAATAAATTTGGAGAAAAAATACGCCAGGCCTCAGTACGTTTTCCTGCACGTTTTACTGTTCACTACTATTCACGGTTCAATCAGAATGTTCATAACTCGTCGCTCGGGTGTCCATTTTGGATGATCGACATATCGTTGTAAAGCTTATTCGATACTCAATGCAATGGTGGGTCATAATCTAAGACATTCCACATGGAAAATTTATAATTTATTCTAGAAGATAGAACCCAACACTTTTACGCACAAAACTTCAATGAAAAATTTCCCGGGGTATTACATCATCCCCCTTGGAAACATTCGTCCTCAAATGATGCTATACATGCCAAGATTAGATAGGGAATAGAGCATACAGCTCAAACCATTCATTAGACTCATCACCACATCGTTTCTCACTCGGAATGCAACGTAGAATGCATAAATTCAAGAAACTACAGCGGAACACATAATAAATGACAGTTGAACTGCTGCAACTTTTATCAAAAGTGCATGATTTAGGAAAGAACGGTACCTTCGGGTTGATCTGAGTTCACGGAAAATAGGTACAGGTACTTGGATCGCATATCCGCCTCAGCTTCCCAAGTTGCACCCTCAACATATTGGTTTTGCCACAACACCTTGACCAAGGGAACTTCTTTGTTCCTTAGTCTTTAAAAACTAAAATCAAGAATCTCAACAGAAATCTCAGCAAAATAAAGATTTTCTTGAATTTCAGCACTCACAGAGGAATCCACTACCACAGCATCGCTAATATGCTTTCTAAGCATGGAGACAGGGAATATTGGATGAACAGAGGATAACTCGGAAGGCAACTCGACCTCATAAGCTACCTTACCAACACGGCTAAGAATTTCGTAAGGACAAACATAACAGGGACTATGCTTCCCCTTCTTTCCGAATCTCTTCACCCCTCTCATGGGTGAAATTTTCAGATACACTAGGTCACCAACTTCAAACTCAAGGTCTCTCCTTTTAACATCCGCATATGACTTCTGGCGACTCTGCGCAGTTTTTGACCTTTCCCTAATCAACTTAACTTTTTGCATAGCCTCAAATACCGAATCAGGACCACTCACAGCTGCTTTACCCACCTCAAACCAACCTATGGGTGATCTATACTTTCTCTCATATAAGGCTTCAAAAGGAGCCATGCCAATACTAGAGTGGAAACTGTTATTGTAAGCAAACTCTATCAACGGTAAGTGATCATCCCAACTTCCCTTAAAGTCAAGTGCACAAGCTCTCAACATATCCTTTAAGGTCTGGATGGTCTGCTCAGCCTGACCATCGGTCTGCGGATGAAAAGCAGAACTCAAAAGCACTTGGGTACCAAGACCCTTCTATAAAGCTTTCCAAAATTACGAAGTGAACTGAGTACCCCTATCCGAAATGAAAGACAAGGGAACTCCATGCAGTCTAGCTAACTATAGGATATACAATCTAGCATAATCCTCAGTAGTATATGAAGTATGAAGAGGAAAGAAATTAGCAGACTTAGTCAACCTAGCAACCACAACCTAAATGGAATCATGATGCCGTCGGGAAGGAGGAAAACCAATCTCGAAGTCCATATTTATCTCTTCCTACTTTCAGGTGGGAATACTAAACTCTTGCATCATACCACCAGGTCTTTGGTGTTCAACCTTAACCTATTGGTATGTTGCACACTTAGCTACAAACGCTGCTATATCTTTCTTTATGCCACTCCACCAATAGATTTCCTGCAAGTCTCGGTATATCTTGGTCGCACAAGGATGAATAGAATATTGTGCCCCGTGCGCTTCAGCCATAATCCTCTGTCTCAGATCATCAACATTCGGGACACACAATCTACCCTGCAATCTCAACACACCATCTCCCCCTTGGGAGAAAACCTCTACTTTTTTGTCCTTGACTAACTCCTTCAGTTTGACCAAACTAGCATCTAAGTATTGCTTTTCCTTCACTTTCGAAGCCAAGAAGGATTTGGAACTACTCTGAACCCCTATACTACCTTCAGCAGAGTCAAACAACCTAACCCCCAATCTAGCCAAACGATGTACATCATGAGCCAACTCTTTCTTACTTTCTACCACATGCAAAACACTACCCATGGACACTCTACTTAGGGCATCCACCACAACATTGACCTTGCTCGAATGGTACAGCACACTTATATCATAGTCCTTTAACAATTCTAACCATCGTCTTTGCCTAAGATTCAATTCTCTCTGGCTAAACACATACTGCAGACTCTTATGATTAGTTAAAACATCAACATGGACACCATACAAATAGTGTCTCCAGATTTTCAAAGAAAACACAACAGCAGCCAACTCAAGGTCATGGGTAGGGTAATTTTTCTCATGGGGTTTCAATTGTCTAGAAGTATAAGATATCACCTTACCCTTATGCATCAATACGCAACTCAACCCAACTCTTGAAGCATCACCATACACCATAAAACCATCAACACCATCAGGCAAAGTCAAAATAGGGGCTGAAGTGAGTCGACTCTTCAACTCCTGAAAACTCTTCTCATAAGATTCAGACGACAAGAACTTCACTTTCTTTTGGGTCAACCGAGTCATAGGAGACGCTATAGAGAAGAAAACCTCAACAAAATGGCAGTAATAGCCATCTAAACATAAGAAACTTTGGATATTAATCGGAGAAATAGGTCTAGGCTAATTTCTAACAGCTTTGGTCTTTTGGGGATCAACTCTAATACCCTCGGAAGAAATAATATGACCCAGAAAAGCAATTGACCTTAGCAAAAACACACACTTACTAAACTTGGCAAACAACTTGTGATCTCTAAGGGTTTGGGAGACAGTTCGAAGATGATTAGAATGTTTATCCTCACTACGGGAGCACACCAGTATATCATCGATGAACACTATGACAAACATATCCAGATATGGTTTGACACTCGATTCATGAGGTCCATGAAAGCTGCTGGGGCATTAGTTAACCCGAAAGACATAACAAGAAACTCAAAATGGCCATAATAAGTTCAGAAAGCGATTTTTGGGATGTCACACTCCCTAACTTTGAGTTGATGATAGCCGAAATAAAGGTCTATCTTTGAGAAATGACTTGCACCTTGCAATTGGTCAAACAAATCATCTATTCTCAGAAGGGGGTACTTATTTTTTACGGTGACTTTATTCAATTAGCGGTAATCAATGCACATACGCAAAGAGCCATCTTTATTTCTCACAAACAATATAGGAGCACCCCAAGGAGAAACACTGGGCCTTATGAAACCCTTATCTAGTAGATCTTTGAGTTGCTCTTTCAACTCCTTAAGTTCTGCAGGAGCCATATGGTAAGGAGGAATAGAAATGGGTTGAGTATCGAGAAGAAGATCAATCCCGAACTCTATCTCTCTATCAGGAGGTATCCCTGGGAGATCATCCAAAAAGACATTAGAAAACTCATTGACGACGTTAACAGACTAGAGAGTTGGAGTCTCAGTGTCTTTAACTCTAACCAAATGGTAAATACACCCCTTGGAAATAAGCTTTCTAGCTTTGAGATAACAGATAAAATGACTCTTGGGTGACACAAAATTTCCAGACCACTCAAACACTAATGCACCCAGAAATTGAAACTTGACCACTCAGGTCTGACAATCAATAGAGGCAGAAGAAGAATACAGCCAGTCTATTCCCAGAATAATATCAAAATCTACCATGTCTAACTCAATCAGATCAACCAACAAGACTCTATAAAGAACGGTAATAGGACATTTTTTATACACTTTCTGGACAACAATCGAATCACTCACTGGGGTAGAAACTAGGATAGGCTCAGGAATAATCTCAGGACTTATTTCAAAATTCACAGTAATCAAAGGTGTAACATATGAGAAACTGGATCCAGGATCCTACAAAGCATACACATCAAACAGAAATATACGAAGCATACCAGTAACAACATCGAGAGAGTCCTCCTGTTCCTAGTGGTATGGTAAAGCATAGAATCTATTCTGGCGCTGCCCGCCAACATTGTTAGAAGAGGCGCCCTGAGCTGGGGCTGGGCGAGTTACTGGAACTGGAGCACTAACAGTCTGAGTTCGGGACTGAGGGCTATAGTCACGGTGCCCTTGTCTATCCTGTGGACAATCTCTAACTATGTGACCTATGTCACCACACCAGAAACAACCTCTCTTCTCACCCGAACACTCAATTGAATGAGCCCTACCACACTTAGGACACAGGGGATGATTTGTCTAACTGCCAACACTGTACTGGGACCTGGATGCATATGACCTGCTATCTTGCTCCTACTTACCTCTAGGCATGGGAGCACTAGCAGATGATGGTGCTGGCATAGATGAAAAATCCTGATACTAAGGGCGACTCTTTCCCTGCAATCTAGTCTAACCCTTTCTGTGATGCTCGGACCTAGCTCTCTTATTCCTTTTTATTCTATCTCTCTCTTTTACCTTGTCTTCCTCAATCTATTGGGCATCAGTCATTAGCTTAGAAACATTCATCTCACTATTCAGCATAGCAGACCTATACTCCTTAACCACATAGCTAGACACTCCAGTCACAAACTTACTCATACTAGCCCAATTATCAGCCACTAAGTCAGGAGCATACTTGGCCAACTAATTGAACTTTAGACAGTACTCCCTAACAGTCATAGAGCCCTATCGCAGGTTCATAAACTCTTCCACCTTCACCTTTCTTATCTCTAAAGGGAAAAACTTATCCAGGAATGCATTCTGGAACTCTTGCTAAGTTGTAGGGATAGCTCCCTCACCTCTACCTTTCCTGTAAGAAACAACCCAATCATAAGCAAGGTCTTTCAACCTATATGCAGCCAACTCCACACTATGTTCCTCAGATATATGCATCACCTGAGTAATCTTCCATACCTCCTCTAAAAAACACCATGGATCCTCATCAGACTTGGACCCATAAAATTCCAGCGGATTCATCCGCATAAAGTCATGGATCCTGGCAGCAGCTGAATCACCTCCCTGCTGCTGTGGAGTCGGGGCCATCATTATTTCTTCTCGCTCGACATGCAAACATATTTCTGAAAGAGGAGAGCACGAATCAATAGCAGAGAGAGACACTTTAAGCATGATAGATTTCTGAAAGAAAGAATCATACTTTTTCCTAAAATGCCTTGTAGCCTCTTGCTCATAGATGTGGCGCGCTACACACCAATAATTAAGACTCTACTTAACGCGGCTTGTCAGACTCCCTAGGACACCTTAAAACCTTTGGCTTTGATACCAAGATTGTAACGCCTCAGAAAACGGGTCCCGAAGTATCACACGGTGCTTGAGGCTATGAATAGCCCCAAGCTAACCCTTTGAACCATTTTTATTCAGTTCAACACAAATCAACGAGGTTTCCATAAATAACCCTTAAATATCAACAGAGTAATCATCGTCCAAGAATAAAAGAATTTCAGTAAGATAACAAAATACAACTTATTAGTCAACTCCCAACCTTTATACTATTCTGACAAGCCTTTAAGAAAATCAATAAAACCAGCGAGCCATTGAGATATGCCCCAACTGACTCATACTCAGTTATCAAATGTAAAAAATTCTGTGAAACCAACATCAGACATCACGTTCTCGGAACATAAGGACTCACCATAAAAGAGGATGTAGAATAGTGTGCCCGAAGAATCACTAACGAACCTAGAACTGAGCACCTAAACCTATATTCTGAGAAAACACAGCCTACATCTGAAGATGTGCGTCAGTACCATGAAAAGAAACCGAGTGTATGGAGGTGCATGCAGTTGTATAAACATCATCATCATAAATATTTATAAGAAATATGCAAGATGTATGAAAGACTCACATAGCCCGAAGAAAATCATCATAATCATGAGAGGATAAAATAAGTACAATAACACATGTGAGTCATCACATAATTTGTCAATCACTTTCAGTTCATCAAGAATATCAATTCTCGTAATGTAAATATCATTTAAATCTTTCGAAAGAATAACTTTCACAAGTCCCCTTTCAAATCACTTCACCATTCACTATAGACACAAGGAAACACACACACACTGAGAGATCCTATAACTGACATAAATTATGTGAGCTACATGGAGTCCAACGTACAACCCACGTTAGGGAGAGTCGTCCTATCCTTGCCATCGGAGTAGGACTATCGATATCAAATCCACACAAACTAGTGATCACTATATAAATTAGCCTCAGGCTCACTCCTACGGGGGCACGTAGTTCTAGGAAAGTAAGGTCACTTTATACCTCCCACTCGGTGCTAAAGATTACTCCCGGACTTAGCTCAGATCATTTCAAAGACAATCCACAACAAAATAATTTCAGTAATATATAAATATACATCGGGAGCCATCATGCTTCCCATCAATCAAAATCAACCACGTTGTGGATTTCTTTCACACTCGAGTTCAAAACAACTCTATTAAGACCAAAAGGTCAAATCATTTAAAATATCTCGAATATTCAACATCAACGTGCTTATAACACACACTTTCTCAAAAAAATGCAATTTCAAATGGGGATTCACGACCCAAATATCAAAATCATGATAAATATCGTTCAAGATTCATGCTTTATATCTCCACACATGTAAATTCATCTTTCAAAATCATAAACATCAAGATTTCATAATAATCATCATAAGATATGGGTTCATGCTTCAAATTTGTAAAAATCAAATAAAAATCATGCCTTTGTAAAGAAAATTACTTTTTGGCACAAGAACGAAAGAGAGTTCTTGTTCAAAAACCTCACATAGCTTGAATGATGAACTTTAGATCGATACTCATTTTTGAGATATTAATCGTGCCTTTGAATGATGGTTCTTGGAGTTCTTGAACTAGGAACTTGGAATATTGAATAAATTTGCAGAATTAATGGTGAACTTTGGAGGTTCTTGAAGTTGGATATAGGAGCTTAGGGTTTTCTTTTTGAGGGAATTTGATTAAATATAACATATAATGCTTCTAATAGGCTTTAATATAGGGTTTGGACGGATTTTGGGTGAGGGGAAATGACAAAAACGCCCCTAAAAATAAAAAAAATTCTCGAATTTGTCCTTTGGTGGACTGGTTTGATAGTTTGAAGTAGATCAACCATAACATTTTACTCCGATATCCAAATTGGATGAAACCAATTTCATTAGAAAGAGGACTCTCATATATATTTTTGTTGATATATAGTATCTCACCCAGATCATTGTGTACGAGGAGTTATGGTAATTTAAAGTTGACCCAAAAAATTTCTTTTGATAGGCTGAAGTAGATCGACCATAAATTTTTGCTCCGATAGACAAATTGGATGAAACCAATTTCATTGGAAAGAGGACCCGCAGAGATTTCCGTTGATATATAGTAGATCACCCAGATCAGTATATAAAAGGAGTTATGATCGTTTGAATTTGGAGAAAAAATACGCCCAGGCCTCAGTACGTTTTCCTGCACGTTTTATTGTTTACTACTATTCACGGTTCGATCAGAATGTTCATAACTCGTCGCTCGGGTGTCCGTTTTGGATGATCCACATATCGTTGGAAATATTATTTGATACTCTATGCAATGGTGGGTCATAATCTAAGACATTCAATACGAAAAATTTATAATTCATTCTAGAAGATAGAACCCAATATGTTTATGTACAAAATTTCAACGAAAAATTTCCCGGGGTATTATAAGAATTATCTTAGAAAAGAACTTGGAACCTTGCAATCATTCAAAAAATTAATCTATCATTGGAAGAGGATACTTATTCTTGACTATTACCTTATTCAACTACTGATAGTCAATGCACATCTAAAAGGAACCCTCCTTCTTGCGCACAAACACCTGCGCAGCCCATGGGGATACACTAGGATGAATAAACCCCTTATCCAAAAGGTCCTTAAGTTGCTCCTTAAGTTCACTCAACTTAGTCGAAGCCATTCTATAAGGAGGAATATATATTGGACGAGTGTTAAAAACCAAATCAATACCAAACTCAATCTCCCTATCTGAAGAAATACCATGAAGATTATCTAGAAAAACCTTAGGAAACTTGCCACCAAAACCAAATGAAAAGAATGACCCTTTAAGTTAGAATCTTTAACCCAGACCAAGTGATAATGAAACCCTTTGGAGATTAATCTCTGATCTCTAAGATAAGAAATAAACCTTCCCCTAGGAGATAGGGAACCACCCTTGCACTCTATAACTAGTTCACCAAGGAACCTAAAGACAACAGTATGAGTTTGAAAATCTAAGGATGCATAAAAAGAGTAACTAATCCATCCCCAGAATAATGTCAAAATCTACCATATCCAGCTCAAATAGATCTACCAAGGTGTGCTTGCTACCAACAGATACCACATATCCCTTATAGATTCTTTTAGCAATAACCGAGTCACCTAATGACTAGAAATAGAAAAAGGATTTAAAATAACCTCAGGATCAAAATCAAAACATACAGCCATATATAGGGTCACATAGGAAAGAATGGACCCTAGATCAAGTAGACAATACACGTCATGAGTAAAGAGTTGTAATCTACCAGTAATGACATCAGGTGATGCCTTAGATTCTTGCTGAGATGCAAGAGCATACAACCTATTTTGGCCAGTACCGGTACCAAAAATAGAAGCGAACATCAGAGCAGCACCACTAGGTGTAGAAATAGGTGAAGTAACTTGAGCTTTGACCACTACCGAAGCACCCTTACCAATCGAATAGTGTCTGAGCCTATGGCTTATCTGACCATATTTAAAACACCTGTCCCTCCTTTCATCCTAAAAGCCCCAATGAAGATGACCATAAAACCAATAAAAAGGGCATGAAGAAGCCGACTGATCCTCACTCGCTTGAGATTGGGTAACTTGTGCCCAAAAATTATCACCACCTTGAGGATGCCTATCACCCAACTAATTTTGATAAAGACTGATAATAGTAGAGAAGGAACCAGAACTCCTTGGCTTCTTCTTTAGCCATTTGCCACCATCCCGACCACCCTGCTGTTGAGCACCACCCTGCTCTTTTTACCCAGCCTTTTCCCAAACTCTACCTATTTCCTATTTTCATCCTCTACTTACTGCATGTGGAAAACTAACCTTAAAATATCCAATCCTTAATCAGCAAAGTCGTCTTACTTTCAAGGATCAAATCTCGAGATAGCCCAGCAGTGAACTTTCTCATTCTTGCTCTCATATCAGACACCAAGTTTGGAGCATACCTTGACAGCTGATAAAACTTCAAGGAGCATACCTTGTGGCCTCTACAAATAAAACACCAAGTGCATACCGCTCAACCTGAGCAGCAACCAACTAAGAAATAATATGAATTGATTGGAAAAATTCTACATTAGTCACCTCACCTTGAGGATGACTAGTAGCAACTGGGAGAACTCCAAAACAATCAGGGATAGGACCTTGATATTGAGTGCACACAATTGGTGTAGGGCTTATCCCATCAACATCGTCCCCAGATGGGATAAAAAATTTCCTTGGGTTCTAAATCATCGAGGCATGATCTGAAAAAGAACAAAGAAAGATCAGAGAAAATTCCAAAACTTCAATTCACAAAGAAGGATCAGAGGAAATTCCAAAACTTCAATTCCAAGATTAAAAGTAGAATACCAAGAAAGTGAAATATTCCTAAATTCCTTGTAGCCTCTCTATTATAAGTGTGACGCACTACACACCCCTAAAAGAGACCCTACTAGACTCAATTTTGTGGACTCTCAATTGACAATAAACCTAAACCTTGATACAAAATTGACATAAACCAAACCAGGGCCTTGTCGTAATAGGCATCCCAAGTCCAACCAGGATTAAAGACCACCCTTTTTACCCAACCCAACTGACCTATGCATATCCTGAGTTGGATGAATTTTGAAGAGATAACAAGACAGCATTTAGCATAATCCAAGAGTCTAGGATAGTCCTATATCTATAACTACCCAAATGAGTCCAACTATCTGATACCCAACCGATAACCAATACCAACCAAACCATAATCAAACCAATAACCATATGATTTCCATAATAATTATATATAATCCTAAAATAAAAAGGATGGAACATTGAGAAATTTAGTCCTACGGTATCAACTCCAATAGCAAAGCTAACACTAATACCGATCCTGCTCATTGATTTGATAAAATCCATGATAAAATCCATGACACTAATTGATTTGATTTTGATATTTGTTGGACTTATTTGGGTAGTCATAGATATAATAAATATCAACACATGAACATAACTATAATCAGGATAGATGAATATATGATAAAATCCATAAAAATAACTAAAGTAAAGAAAGAAAAACCTAAATTGAAGTGTTTACCAGAATCCCTCCAACTTTTGAAGTCTTCCAAGGTGTTTAGCTTCATGCACAAGTGTCCTATTTATAGGAGGACAAAACTAGCTGAAAATGGCATGCCTCTATATCGCTCATCTTATTGCGGTACCTAGGGTGTGCGACTTTCCCTAATAGTAATTGCACACTATTTTTAGTCCATTAGGTATCCCCTAAGGTGGGGAACGCTCCCCATTGCAATGTCTTGGTAGAGTGACGCACCAAGGACTCCCAAAGTGTCATTTTTACATCAAGACTTGTCCCGTGCTATTTTCCATCCAAACCAAGCCCTATGTTGCTGTTCAATTGATTTATAGATTGTGTATCATCCATAAAGCATCATCATAATCTCACTAAGAATCCTATAGCATCAAATACCACAAATTAGATCTCAAAATAACATAATATCCAAGATGGTGAACTAGAAACTTAAGCTAAGAATGATAGTTTTGTTGTTTTATCTTTAACTTAGTTTTGACTCTTGACTTGATTCAATTACATTTTAAAAACTATAAAACATTTTTCCACACATAATTACAAAATAATACCATTAGTAAATCATTACATACACTAGAGTCCACCGGGATCAATTAGATCAACACATAACTCAAGCTAGTAACACTAGTTTTCTCATTTAAACTCTAAGTGACCAATTTTAGTCCTAACTTGTTTGAAAAACACCTTAAACATTGTAATCAAGTAATTTAACCCTTAGATGCTCATTTATATAATTATTAACCCATAAAGAATACAAGAAGTCATCAAAACAAAGCTAAATATGTAAGACCCCGCAAAATCTTAATCTTAATTCAGTCCATTTATGCTTGTTAAGGGGGGAGGGTTCCCATACTTAGAAGGTTCTAACTAAGTTCCCAGACTTAGCCTATTATTGATCTTTGAAAGTTGGCAATCTCATTCGCCACCTTAACTTTCTTTAATGGTCCATATTTTTATAAATTCATAATCAGAGAGGTCCATAGGTGGTCTCGGACAAGTTTTGGATTTTTTGGACCACATTTAACCATATTTGGAAGCCATAAATTGTGGACTAATGTGATATTGGCATGCCACATCACCAATCACGTTGGTCAATAATAGTATTGATGCACAGTTTCAGTCATTAAATGTCTATGTTTTTAAGGGCAAAAGGATTAATTTCCCACCCCTATATAAGTTTTAAACATGGTATTTATCCCTAATTCAACAAAAATATAGTGTCTCTCTCAAGATTATCTCAAGAACAAGGTAGAATTTACAATTAAGGATTCAAATTCAATACTTAAATTCAGGAATCTCTCCATCAATCTTCATATAATCAAGAACTAAGGTATACGTAGTGTTAATTCATGGATTTATTTCATCTATGAAGCCCAAGAATCAAATTTTAAACTATGAATTCTAATATTCATGTTATGGGTTAATTATGTTCATGTGGTTGTTGTTGTATGATTTCCCAAGTTGGAATCTTTTTTTGTTTTATGAAACTATGTTAGAATACAAGTTCAAAATAATGAACTTAGTTGGTTATGGTGTGTTAATTTGATGATTTTGCCTATTCCCTAAGTGGTGCATGTAAGGCATTTGATAAAATTCCTAAGAGAATAGAAATTATGCATTATAGCTTAATTATGACCCAATGATAAATACATGTTTTACCTTATATTCAAATGACTCTCATGCTATTGATGTGCATTGTAGATAGTTGTTGGAATGCTCATGATGTTAGAGTATAAAATTATGACATTGAGTATATGCAATACTACCATATACAAGATTATGATAACCATGTGATTCATGAAATCCCCAATTTATTGTATGATGAATTATTGATATTAGTCATGTGTTCAAGAAGTGTCAAGTCCTATCAGTTTCATGCTATCGAGTCCTGGAGGTACCTGCACCCGATAATTTAGTTGTGTGCCTAGGGCCAGTGTTAGTTTCCCACGATACTCACAGTCAATCCGTGATCAGTAGAACTCAGTCAGTTATGACTCAGGAAAATTTAGTAAATTCAGTATCAGTCGAGTAATCTCAGTACTCTCAGTCAGTTATCAGATCCTAATAGTATTTCATCAGTCAACGAAACTCAATAAAATCAGTCCAGTTCAGTTCATTTAATCATGTTTAGTGTCTATTTAGATGGGAGTAGGATTCAGCACCGAGTGAATCCAAAGATGAGGAACACACACTTCCAGATAAGGGTATGATTCTTACAAGCAATCTTTGCATTCCAGAACTATATAGCCAGCATAGGTTGAGACACCAACACTGTTAGTTGAGGGTTGATGAGGTGTATTAAAACTATCAGATGAGGGTCCCACCATTCTCTTTTAGGGACACTACCAGATGAGGGTCACTCACAGCTTGTCTTTACCAGTGGCGCAGGATTGACACCCTCTAATTGGGGGTATAGATTAGACCCCAACTCAGCCATAATATCTTATTAGGGGAATTTCGGTTAAATGTCTACTTCCCACAGTCTAAATTTTAGATTCAATCTCAGTAATAGAACTCAGTTCAGTTCTATAGTTTTAAGACTATCAGATACAGTCGCCTAACTTAGTATAGAACTCAGCTATTTCCATCAGAACCAGGACTGTCAGATATAGTCACCCAGTAATAGTATATTAATGATGAAAAAATTATGTTACCAGTATTCAAATTTTAGGAATTTCAGATACAGTCAATCAGACCAGTTCTTTATAATTAGAACTGCTAGAAATAGTTAGTCCTTTATCTATAATATAACATCAGTCCCTCCATATTCAGTAGACTAAGTTATCTAAACCAATAAACTCAGATATCATGAACTCAGTACCCAGTGACAGTATGACCTCAGTTACAGTTTACGTATTCTTGCATGTATTCTCACGTTCATGCTATTTGGTCAGTTAGTATTGTTCATACATATGAACCTCATGCAATCAGCCTACCTCACTTGTATACTAGTACATTAACTTGTACTGACATATTTACGCTATGGTGTTTTATACCATAGGTTTAGAAGCACGAGATCCCAAGCATCCTTAATAGAACAGACGTTCAGCAGCAAGACTAACAGTGAGTCCTCATCATTCGAGAATAGCATGATTATTTTATTACTTTATTATTTCATTAGTTTAGAGTTAGTTGGGGACATATCCCATCAACTCCATAGTTTTCAGATAGTTTAGAGGCTTTCAGACTATAGTATGTTTCAGACAGTTTATTTCAGTTTTGGGTATTATTATACCCCACTACAGATATTGTTTTATACTCAGTACTAGTTTAGCTTTGAACCTTATGGCCTTACATTTTATATTCCACATATTTATAATATATTATTTAGTGATCAGTTATGAATATTAGTCATGGGTTAGATTGTGGTCCCTTGGGGTCATAAGCCCGTATAGCATTTTGGGTGTCAGATTTGAGGCGTTACAAACTTGGTATTAGAGGCTAAGGTTCAATAGTGTCCTAGGAAGTCTAAAAAGTCATATCTAGTAGTCTTCTGCATAGGTGTTTTGTACACCACACTTATGGATAGGAGGCTATGAGATATTTTAGGAACAGTTTCCCCTCTTTTAGTATTCATATCATGCCAGTGAGCATGAGCTCAAATTTAACTCTCAGTCTAATCTTCTCTCCCTTTTATTATAGAATATGTCTCCCAAAAGGACTAATGAAAGGAAAATTGAGAATCAATCAGCACCTCCGCCTGTTCAAAAAGATTTCCTGGGTGAGCATGTCTTTCATAGTGAATTCAGAATCGACTCTCTTACTTTATCTTATTCAGTATTAGCTCAGAACAATCAGCAGGTTGTTGTCCCACCCAGGCTTATGATTTATGCCCAACAAATTGAGGTGGGAAAGCATAGAAAGAGAAAAAGAAAGATAGAAAATAAGAGCGCGAGAATAGTTAATCTTAATTTTGCTCAGCCTAAGTCAGAGGGTAGTAACTATTATCAATTCCGCCTAAAGTCTTCAATTCCAAGTCCTTCCTCAGTTATTGTTCTGGTACCTAAATTCAGAGATAGGGCGCCAGGTCCTAAACCTCAAGGCGGTGTTAGCAGTGCCCGAACCTGTCCCTGTTATCAGACTTATGGCAAATATCATAAGGGTATATGTAAAACTGATAGTGATGTGTGTTACGGGTATGGCAAGTCAAGTAACAGAGTCTGATACTATCCTAAGGATGGTCCACAAAGCCAGTATAACCATTCCTCAGCTTAGTTCGATCGCCCTAATCAGCAGATGCCACCTCCAGTGCCACTAGTGGGCAATTCCCAAACAAACTATATGCTCTTTAGTCTCGACAAGATCAAGAAAATTCTCCTGATGTGGTCACTAGTACGTTACCGATCTTTCACTTGCATGTTTATGCTTTGCTAAATCCAAGAGCCTTTTTGTCCGTTGTTATTCCTTATATAGAAGTTGATTTCGGAGTCAGTCCCAAAATTCTAGTAGAACCCTTCGTAGTCTCTACCCCAATGGGTAAAACTATCATAGCCCGACAGGTATACAGGAACTGTCCGGTTATGGTATCTCAGAAAGTCACTTTAGTAGACTTAGTTGAATTACAGATAATTGATTTTGATGTCATTCTTGGCATGGATTGGCTTCATTCCTGCTATGACACAGTCAACTTCAGAAACAAAATTGTCCAGTTTTAGTTTGCGAATAAACCTATCCTAGAGTGGAGAGGTAGTACTTCAGTGTTTAAAGGTTAGCTTATTTCCTACCTTGGGGCATAGAAAATGGTATCTAAGGGATGTTTCTATCATCTTGTTCGAGTTAAGGACTCTAGTTCTAAAACTCACAGTTTCGAATCAATCCCAATAGTGAATGAATATTTAGATGTTTTCTTTTTCGAAGATCTTCCAGGAATTCCTCCTAAAAGGGAATTAGACTTCGGCATAGACCTTCTTCCAGATACTCAACCTATATCTATTCCTCCATATAGAATGGCACCAGTAGAACTCAGAGAATTGAAAGAATAGTTGAAGGATCTCCTAGTTAAGGGATTCATTAGAACCAATATGTCCCTATAGGGTGCACCAGTCTTATTCGTGCGCAAGAAAAATAGTCCTCTCAAAATATGTATAGACTACCGTCAGCTCAACAAGGTCACAGTTAATAAAAAGTATCCACTTCCCAAAGTCGATGACTTATTCGATTAACTTTAGGGTGCCAGCTATTTCTCTAAGTTAGACCTCAGATCAGGGTATCAGTAGCTCAGACTCAGAGAATATGACATTTTAAAGATGGCTGTCAGAACTTAGTATGACTACTTTAAATTCTTAGTCATGTCCTTTGGTTTTATCCACACACCCGCAGCCTTCATAGACTTGATGAATCGAGTGTTCAACTATTACTAGGACACGTTCATCATAGTATTCATAGATGACATTCTTTTCTATTCTCACAGTGTGTGTGATCTTATAGACCTTCTCAGAATATCAAAACCCATCAGTTATCATGATATTTATTCATGTCCTATATGCCAGCTCTATGACCATCACTTATATTAATTCATGTTAGTTAAAACTCATGTACAGTCCTAATTCCTAGAATAAGGAGTTCCAGTTGACTCACTGTGATAAATCATGTCCCATAAGTACAAAACTTCAAACTCAGGTTATGATCTCATGACTCATACACTCATGTCATGCTTTAAAGTATGCCTAGCTCACATGACACATGCTTCACTACTTATGTTCAGTCGAACTCAGATTTATGTCACGAATACCCTTAATTAATATCCCTCGATGAATCTGTGTTGATGTTCTATCCCTAAGCCTTAGTTACCACATCAGTTCAGTAATCTATATTCAGTAAAGGGCTCAGGTAGTCCTACAGGACCATGTCTTTATGTTATTAGTTACTTAGCCATCAGAATTCAGTAATCCCATACCATTCTAAACCTCATATATAGAAAACCATCATTCAATATCAGTTACAGTCTTAGTTATGGTTACAAACATCAGTCATTCAATTAATCAGATAAGTTAGTATATTTATGCATTCGTGCTTAGAACCAACGTAAATCTTTTTAGTAGTCTTAGTTACAGTGCATAAGGATTAGTCACTTTGTCTTAGATGATGTTTCATAGGCCTTGTCTCCTAATACAAGAATCCTAGCCATATAGCGATCTTCTATTCTGATGTCTTACTCCAGCCAGACCAAGATTCGCTTTCTCCCTACTATCACTAGAACACTATAGAAAGAATGTCATATAAATGCTTCAGTTGAGTATAAGTTTTCAGCATGAGTTAGTCTGTAAAGCCGGTAAGTCAGTTTAGCAATCATACAGACAAGTTCAGATGGTGTGATTTCCCTATCTTTCCATCTAATCGCACTATTCAGAATCTCATAAATGTGATCATTCTAAGATGGACCAACTAGCTAGTGTCATGTTTAACTTGGCTCATGTATCATGCCTTAGTTTCAAATTCCAAGTATTCAGTCATGATTCAATCCATAGGTGCCTCGTCCATCGCCTCAGTTTTCCTCAAAATCTCAACAAAGTAAGTTTAGTATTCTTCAAGGGACATAGTGTCCCAAGGGGGATATATACAATAATTCCCCAAATATCCATGACTTAGACATGCCACTCTCTCTTCTTGTAATAAATCCAGTTTCAGATAAGGGATACTCGTAAGTTAGCCCTCAAAACTCTGACCTCAGTTGTAAGCCACGTATTCAAGATGCTCAGTTTAGATCATGATATGCAGCTCAAGTGTCACATTAATCTAAGACTCACTAGCATTTTTTTAGTTTAAGGTAATAGTTTTCCTTGAACTCATTCAGTTTCCTGATCAGGTTTCAGTTATAAATGCGGTATTCAGTTCCATGTTCAGATTCCCATCACAAGCTTGGTATCAAATACCATTGCATATTCAATCATGCATTCATGTGTCAGTTCAGTCATATAATCATGCATCAGATATGCATTCTCATGGTGAGAAGCTCTACTTATCAGAAATCTCAGTCAAGTATTCATGAACCAGTACTCATGTATCAAATATGCATGTTCAGTATGATACATTTAGTTTATCAGTCATGCCAGTCGTGCAATCATATTTCAGTTATTCATGTCCTATGTGTACTTTAGTCTATCTTTTCTCCTTTCTCAGTCAGTCTCATTCAAGGATGAATGTTTCCAAGAGAGAGATATTGTAAGACCCCAAAATATTCTAAGCTTAATTCAGTCCATTTATGCTTGTTAAGGGGGGATCCCATACTTAGAAGGTTCTAACTAAGTTCCTAGATTTAGCCTATTATTGGCCTTCAAAAGTTGGCAATGTTATTTCACTACCTTAACTTCCTTTAATGGTTTGTATTTTTGTTAATTCATGATCAGAGAGGTCCATAGGTGGTCCCAGACAAGTGTAGGATTTTTCAGACCACATTTAGACCATGTTTGGAAGCCCAAAACATCAAATAGCATCGATGCCCAATTTCAATCATCAAATATCTACATTTTTAAGGGCAAAAGGGTCAATTTTCCACCCCTATATAAGTCTAAAACATGGGATTTAGCCCCAATTCAACCAAAATATAGTGTCTCTCTCAAGTTTCTCTGAAGAACAAGTTAGGGATTTCAATAAAGGATTCAAATTCAATACTCAAATTCAAGAATCTCTCCATCAATCTTCGTATAATCAAGAACTAAGGTATGCATAGTATTCATTCATGGACTCTTTTCGTCCATGAAGCCCAAGAATTAAGTTTTAAACTATGAATTCTGATATTCATGTTATGGGTTGATTATGTTCATGTGGTTGTTGTTTTTCGATTTCCCAAGTTGGAATCTTTATTTGTTTTATGAAACTATGTTAGCATGCAAGTTGAAAATTATGAACTCAGATAGTTATGGTGTGTTAATTTGATGATTTTTCTATTCCCTAAGTGGTGCATGTAAGGTGTTTGATAAAATGCCTACGAGAATAGAAATTATGCATTATAGCTTAATTGTGACCCAAATGATAAATACATGTTTAACCCTTATGTTCATATGACTCCCATGCTATTGATGTGCATTGTAGATGGTTGTTGGAATGCTCATGATGTTAGAGTATTAAATTACAATAGAGTATATGCAATACTACCATGTACAAGATTATGATAACCATATGCTTCATGAAATCCCCAACTTATTGTATGATGAATTGTTGATATTGGTCATGTGTTTAAGAAGTGTCAAGTTTTGTCAGTTTCATGCTATCGAGTCCTGGAGGTAATTTTACCCAGCAATTTAGTTGTGTGCTTAGAGCCAGTGGCAGTTTCCCACGATACTCACAGTCAATCCATGATCAGTAGAACTTAATCATTCATGTGACTCAGGAAAATCCAGTAAATTCAGTATCAGCCTAGTAATCTCAGTTCTCCCAGTCATTCATCAGATCTCAATAGTATTTCATCAGTCAAAAAACTCAATGAACTCAGTATAGTTTAGTTCAGTTAATCATGTTCAGCATCTATTCAGATGGGCGTAGGATTCAGCACCCAGTGAACCTAAGGATGGGGAACACACACTGCCAGATCAAGGTGTGATTCTTAGAAGCAATCCTTACATTCCAGAACTATGTAGCTAGCATAGGACAAGATATCAACACTATCAGTTGAGGGTCGATGAGGTGGATTAACACTTTTAGATTAGGGTCCCACCGTTCTCTTTTGGGGACACTGCCAGATGAGGGTCACTCACAGCTTTTCCTTACCAGTGGCTCGATATTAACACCCTTCCAATTGGGTTACATATTGGACCCCAACTCAGCTATAATAGCTTATTAGGGGTATTTCAGTTAAATGACTACTTCCCACAACCTCAGTTTTGAATCTAGTCTGAGTAATAGAACTCGGTTCATTCTACAGTTTTAGGACTATCAGATACAGTCGCTCAGCTCAGTACGAAACTCAGCTAGTTCCATCAGAACCAGGACCGTTAGATATATTCACCCAGTAATAGTATATTAATTATGCAAAAATAATGTTACCTGTATTCATATTTCAGGACTGTCAAATATAGTTAATCAGACCAGTTCTTCATAATTAGAACTATCAGAAACAGTTAGTCCTTTATCTGTAATATAACATCAGTCCCTCTATATTTAGTAAACTCAGTTATCCGTACTAGTAAACTCAAATGTCAGCAACTCAGTACCCAGTGACAGTATGATCTCAGTTACAGTTTACATATTCTTGCATGTATTCTCACGTTCATGTTATTTGGTTAGTTAGTATTGTTCATGCATATGAACCCCATGTATTCACCCTACCACACTTGCATAGCAGTACATTCAATCGTACTGATGCATTTGCGCTATGGTATTTTATACCATAGGTTTAGAAGCACGAGATCCAAAGCATCCTTAGTAAATCAGACGTTCAGCAGCCGGACTAACAATGATCCTCATCATTAGAGGATATCATGATTATTTTATTACTTTATTATTTTAGTAGTTCAGAGTTAGTTAGGGACATGCCCAATCAACTCCATAGTTTTCAGATAGTTTAGAGGCTTTCAGACTACAGTATGTTTTGGATAGTTTATTTTAGTTTTAGGTATTGTTATACCCCACTACAGACATTATTTTATACTCATTACTAGTTCAGTTTTGAACCTTATGGCCTTACAACTTATATTCCACATATTTATAATATATTATTTAGTGCTCAGTTACAGATATCAATCATGGGTTATCTTGTGGTCCTTTGGGGTCATGAGCACCGTGTAGCATTTAGGGTGTCAAATTCGAGGAGTTACAAAATAAAACTAGATTACAACTCTGAAGTGCATAAATCTACCTCAGATCATCACTCCACACTTAAAGCCTTGTTCTTCCTTGAAAAAATCTTTACTATAAGCATCATAATCATAGAATACTCCACACTTATACTAAAAGAAAGACACTCAAGCTAGTACTACAATGACAACACAGAATGTAAGTCTTTATACTAAGCACGTTATATATAACTGGAAGTTCAAGAACACTACTCCAAAACATCGTAGCCTCAATAATTGACTCACCATGTTGGAAAACTCTTACATATTGCTCGATCAAAGACATCATACAAATAACCCAACTATCATTAAACATATGCCTTCACTACAAGAGAGTTACCCATAACCACTCACATAGATGCAATTTATCATAAAATAGGTATAAGAATCAAATTACGCTCCCTGTCAGAAAGGATTCACAAGGTACACAAGATGAACCATAGACTTTCCCTTAGTAATATCAGAGTAATAAAGCTTATGATTAAATAGGTCTATAAGGGTTGTAATGTAGGCTAAGGGACGAGTAGGAACGATATTGGCAAAGAATAGTTACTATCTTCCCTAAGTGATTTAATACATCATTCAATTCACATGTACCAACCAATTTCCACCACTTCTGTCTGCCCATATCTTTTGTTTTCCCCTTCTTATTAAGATTACTCACATATAATATAGGAGAGAGTATTGTCTATTAATACATGATTTAATTTTTTAGTACAAATTCCTTTCAAACCCATCCTTAACATATCAATTGTACACATCAATAACTATTACTTTAGGGCTTCAATTTCACCTTTTCCTATTTGAGTTTCAAACTTCTTAACTCAATTGAATTTTAACTAAATTGCTTAGGAGCTTTGGATCAAATTACAATCAATTAAAGAAAGGATTAGGCTACATATTAGGCTACCAAAGAAAATAAACTAAAGGCTCAATGGGTTTAACTAGGATTATGCACAAGGAAAGGTAAAAGAGGGTATGAAACATGACTGTCAAAGAAATGCCTATATAATCTCCTAAACCCACACTCTTTATTTCCTTTTGCATCACAACAGTCAAGTTCTAGACATAAAGTTTAACAAGGAATACACAAAACCTCTCACACACATGGTAGATTCTCAACTCAAGCAGGACTATCATAGACTCTCAACAAAACAATAGCATTAATTCAAAAAATTAAGCCAACAAGTACAAGAGTCATAAAATAGAGCCTATGAGTCTCAAAAGTAGTAACTAACACCATCAAAATGCTCTTTATATTCAAAAGCACTTGCATCATGCAAACACATATAGCACCAACAAGAACATCTTACTTATTCTAACACAAAAAAAAATTAAAATTACTACTATCCCATGGGAATTCCCCCACACCACACTTAAAAATCTACTTTGTCCCCAAAGTATACTTAAAGGTAGAGATAGAAATAATCTCTGATGTCTTTAGGCCGAGCTAGTAGCATCTTTAAACATCAAGAGGGTTCGCGAACCCGACACTTAGTCTTCGCCATGCTCCTTCGCTCAGGTTTCTGGTACTCAGACTTCCCATCAATTTGTGACCCAACAAAAACAAAAACTACATGAAGTAAAAACTAAAATACTAAAAATAAAACCTACCTTAACTTGGGTTTCATCCCAAGAAACACCCGATCTAGTGTCACGGCACGACCCACATCAACTTTTTCCTCTACCTTGAGGATATTAATTTCACCTCTAACCTCGTATCCATTTTCTTGCTTTGCTCATAGGGTGGTGGTACAAAAATGATGGAACCGAGTAATGGATAGTGCATGTTAAACCACTCAACCTTGATATGAGGCATGTTTTTGTGTTGTTTGTCTGGCGCAAATTTAAGAATACAAGATTTTTATTCCTTATCTTCACACGCATCTACTATTCAGATGACTTCACAGACATGTCATCATCTAAATATAACATATAAAAGGTCTTTGAATGGGACCCAACCAATCCCACTTCTAAATTTACACACTCCACAACAAACTCACTCTTATTTACTTTCTCAATGTCAGTCTCAAAAAATTCTTGTGGATGAAATTGTTTTGTCTTCTCCATAGATAGGCTAGTATCCACCTCATCTTGTGAAGGTCCCAACCACATGCATCCATTGAAATCTGGAAAAAATACTCTCCCTATGGGGTCCTCCACAAAAATAACAAAAATCATCATCACTCAAAAACCATCTATCCCAGGCTGACATATCAAGAAATGTGATTAAAAAAAGTAAAAGAAACTAAAAATAAAAAAGTACTAAACTATGTACAACTCAATATAGATAAACTAAAAATAAGATAGTTTCCTATTTACAAGTCCCTGGTAATAGCGCCAAAAACTTGTTGCGCCCAAGATCACAAACAAGTGTATGCGGTCTTATCAAGTAATACATTAGCCTTAAATAAAGATTAATATCAATCTCTCAAAGACTTGTGTTGACAACTATCCAATTATAGTTCACTATTGAGATTAATTTAGTGCAAACATAGCCAAAAGAAATTATGGGTTATAAAAGAAAAGTAAAGTAAATAATGCGGTAAAGTAAAGTGCTTGGACAATCAATTAGGAGAAACCCAGGTTCAAGGGTCTGCAAACAATTATACAATGCTATTAAACTTCATTTATTATGTTACTTATCTTGGTTATTGATTCACGAGGTTGATATTATGATTATGGTCTCTCGATCCTCTAATCACCTATCTTACTTAGACCCAAAACTACATCACTGAGCGGGGATGTGAGAGCTAATCTAAATGTATTTACAGTTCATCCTATAATGAACCAAATAGGGTAAATATGTATATTCCTATCCTAAGTGCAAATTACAACTTTGTTCTATAGAAAATTATAATCCTACTCTATTTATTCCCACATACTATCTTCTTATTCCTCCTCTCAGACCCACAAGTTGACTATCTGATAAACAATCAAAACCAAATCAATTCATCATAATAGTATTCATGTTCTTGGTCTTAACTCCAGAAAGGAGGCTTTTAGCCGCTCATGGACATAACTGTAATTATGATAAATGAATACATGATAAAATACATAATCAAACTAAAATAAAGAAATAAAAACCTTAATTGAAGTTATTTCCATTCTACCTCCAAGCTTTCAAGTCGTCCAAGTCGTTTAGCATCATGCATAAGTGTCCTATTTATATTAGCTAAAAATGGCATGCCTCCATGTCGTGCCTCTTATCACGGTACCTATTGTGTGGGAGGAACCCTAATAGTGGATGTACAATTTTTTGGTCTCCTATTAATCCCCCAAGGTGTGGAACACTCCCCATAGTAGTGTCTTAGGTCCGAGACACACCAAGGACTCCCAAAGTGTCATTTTTACGTCAAGACTTGTCCCGTGCTATTGTACATCCATTCTAAGCCTTATGGTGTTGTTTGAAATTGATTTACAACCTTTGTATCATCTATATATCATAATGATAATATAACCAATCATCCTATATCATCAAAAACCATGAATTAGAGCTCAAAACAACACAACATCCAAGATGCTGAACTAGAAACTTAAGCTAAGAATGTTACTTTTGTCCTTTTGATCTTTAACTTAGTTTTTACTCTTGGATTGATTCAATTGAACTTTAAAAAATATAAAAAAAAATTTCCACACACAATCATACTATTAGGAACTCATTAAATACACCATAGTCCATAGGGGTCAACTAGAACAACACATAGCTCAAGCTATTAACACTAGTTTTCCCGCCAAAACTCTAAGTGACCAATTTTAGTTGTAACTTATTTGAAAAACACCTAATCGTTGTAATAAATTACTTTAACATTTAAATTCTCATTTATATAATTATTAAAATATTAAAAACACAATAAGTCCTCAAAATAAAGCTAAATAAGCCTGAATTACTACTCTGACGTGCATAAATCCACCTCAGATCACTAATGAAGTCACTCCTAAATCTAGCTGAAATTCAATGGTTGCATTATTGCCAGTAGTGGCACTAGGTTTTAGATAAATGGGTTTGGTCGTGTTTTGGGAAAGGGTTGAACTAGATAGGTATGTTCAGGTAGGGTTAAAAGGGGGCAAACAGATAACTTAAATTGAAATTGGCAGTAGGGGTACAATTGCAATTGGCCTGATGGTATGACGAACAACAAACTTAACTAATAAAAGAAAGAAGAGGGATAATTTCTTGCCTTTTTTTAATTATTACCCATTTATACCTGACCTAATTGGAAAAAAAAAAATTTATCTCTTTTTTACTCAGTTATCACCCCAGTTTGACTAAATAAGATCATCATTAGGACCATGTGGTTATGACCGAATAAAAGAGGGATTTGTGTTTTTTTATTGGTTCGAGTCTAAAATAAAGGGGTGAGAGTAATCTTTGATAGTACATTTTTGGAATCATAAAACCAACTATGGGATATATTTTTAACAAAGTAAATGTAGATCCGTCAATGAAGGTGTATTTGCTCTAAACCACAAAACTGAGGGTGTACTAAAATATGTCATGATGCGTGTCCTTTTTCATAATTTGAAGTACCTTTTAAAAATATTTTCCAGACACAATCTACTTATCAATTTGTAATGCCCTGAGTTTGTTCCCCAGATGCTACACAGTGCTTATGAACCCAAAGGACCATAATTTAACCCATGACTCATATTTGTTTTGAGCACTGAAACATGATACTGTAATAAATGCAAAAAAATAGGATGAAATGCCATAAGGTTCAAAAAATCTGAAACATTGATAAATTATATTGTCTGAAATAACAATTTGTAAAATTGAACACTATCTAAAAACTAGTCTAAAAAGCCTCTAACTGAAACTGTCTAAAAGTGGAGTTGATGGGACAATCCCCCAACTAAATCCATCTACTGAAATACTGAGTCTATTGAAATAATGATATAAAATAATATCCTCAAATGATGAGGACTCACTGATAATCTATTATTGTTGGCTGAATCTGAGTCTATCTATACGTGGTTGGGAACCTGAGCATCCGAACCTATGATATAAGATATCATAGTTCAAAGAAAGATTATACATCAGTACATGGAATGTACTGGTATTCTAGATGGGGTAAGGCTGAATGCAAGGGTTCATATGCATGAACAATAACTGACTGTATGATATAGAGTAACTGAACATGAGAGTACATAAATAACTAACACTGCTATAAATATTGAGTATGCACTAATATGAATATAAATAAATAATGTGACTAAGCTTGTCTAAAGCTAACTCTTGAGTTCTGATACTGAGTAACAGGTATTTGAAGTTACTGATAACTAAGTTACTGATACTGATTGACTATATCTGACAGTTCTAATTCTGTAGAACTGAACTGAGTTCTATTTTAAAGACTGAAATTGAGACTGTGGGAGGTAATTATCAAATCGACATGCCCCAAATAAGATAACGGAGTTGGGGTCCAACCTATGACACCAGTTGGAAGGGTGTCAGTACTGTTTCATGGGTAAAGACATTGAAGAGTTACCCTCATCTGGTAGGCACTCTAATGAGAATGGTGGAACCCTCATCTGGCAGGTTAAAACACCTCATCAACCCTCAACTAGTAGGTTTGATGTCTCAACCTACGCTGACTACGTATTTATAGAATGTAAGGATTGCTTCTAAGGATCACACCCTCTACTGGCAGGTAATCCCCCATGCTTAAGTTCACTCGATGCTGAATCCTACTCCTAACTTAAAGACACTGAACTGAGTTCTATAACCGACTTAGTCCTACTAAGTTCTATAACTAACTGAGAGTGCTACTGATCATGACATGACTGAGATTCTGTAACTGATTCTGGCTCTAGGTAAATAACTAAATTGTCGGGTATTAAATACCCCCAGGACTCAATAGCATAAAAGAAAAGCATAGCAAAATCTTGAAATACAAAACACTGTAGACTTGTCCATAATTCATTTATAAAGATATTTTATCAAACACTTGTAATGCATTAACTTGTACATGAATGAGGAATATATGCTTTTATGTTATAATGGAACTATTTCATTCACATAGGCATTTTATCAAACACATGGAGAGGCATAACTGAATCATTAAATCATAAACACTCAGGGTTAACATGATTTCAATAATCATCTTGCAAATTGAAGGGTTTATCATGAAGATCATGTAATTCAACACATACAATAATTAATTTCATCAAAGCATGTAATTTAATCATGGACTTAAACCCAACAATAACATAAATATGAATTCAATTCAATTCAAGCATGGAAGTTCATAATTCAACAATCTTGTATTTTGAAAATGGATTCGTGGACACTATGGGTGAAAGGAACCCATAGATGTTACCTAAAAAACCTTAAATTGTGAGTTTCTTGAAGTTCTTGGTGAACCCCTTTAGATTGCTCTTATTTTCTTGAAGCTAGGGTTTTGTAGTTTTGAGAGCGAAAGCTTTTAATTTGGGGATAAATTGAGTGAGTAATGACTTAAAATGTTTTTAGGGATTAAATCCTGTATCTGGGCATGTTAAAATCATGGGAAAAGATTGTTTTAGCCCTGGACAAACGTTTAATTCCTGTCAAAATTTTCTGAAATAGGCACCTGGTGCAACGCGGTGCAATCGCACCGTGTCTCACAAAATTACCAACTAGGAAAATGCATGGTGGCGCGACATGGTGGTATCGCGTTGCCACTTCGGTTGGGACCGAAAAGTTCACCACAATGCGGTAAAATTACATTGATACACTAGAAATGGATAATTATGAAAATAAGTTGTGGTACAATGCTCTGGTACCTCATGGGAAACTGATAATTGCCATTTTGACATTCTCTGCGATGTGCTATAGGCCTAAATGACGGTGTTTAACAGCTAAAACTTAAAATAGTCATAACTTCTTACCCAGTTATTGGATTTAGGAAAATTTTATATCGTTGAAAAGCTAATTAAATTTCCTAAGCAATGGCAGGCTCTAAACTGAAAAATACGAAGTGTTTCAAAAATTTCATATTGGATAACTCATGAACTGAGAGTTAGGTTAAGCTTGATAAATATGGGGTATTACAATATCTCCCCCTTGGGAACATTCTTCCCTAAATAAGATTGATTAAGCTCAGACGTTGATAGACTGAGTTTACACACTGAACATGCATATCTGATGCATGGCTACATGAATGAACTACTGACAAGTAGAGCTCTTACATTGAACATGCATATCTGACGCATGGAATTTATGACTGAAGCTATTGATAAGCTGAGTGTTCATACTAAACATGCATATCTGATGCATGAGTACATGAGTGAACTGATTCATGAATACATCACTGGATATGCAATGGTATAGATACCAAGTTATAATTATAGTTGAACATGGAACTGAGTAATACTAAGGAAGACTGTTACCTTAAGCTCGATTGAGGTTGTAGAGAAGAGGAGAGAATACTTGGTCTGCTTACCTTCATTTTGTTCCTAAGTAGCTTCCTCAATAGACTAATTCCGCCAAAGAACTTTGACTAAGGGAACTTCTTTATTCCTCAGTCCGCGAATCTGATGATCGAGTATGTAGACAAGAACCTCTTCAAAAGAGAGATCATTCTAAATATTTACATCCTCTAAGGGAACTATGAATGCTAGGTAACCAATACATTTCTTTAGCAAGGAGACGTGGAATACTGGAAGCGCTGAGGCTAGATCTGAAGAAAACTCAAGCTTATAAGCTACCTTCCAAAATAACTAAGAATTCTATAAGGACCGACATATCAGGGACTGAGCTTTCCCTTCTTGCTGAACCTCTTTACCCTCTTCAGGGGAGAGATATTTAAGAACACAAAATCACCAATCTCAAACTCGAGATCTTTTCTCTGCATATCTAAATACGATTTCTATCGGATCTAGGTAGCGTTAAGTTTTTCTATGATTAACTGAACCTTCTCTAAGGCATCAAACACTAGGTTAGGCCTTACTACTGCGGTCTTACCTACATCGAACTAACCAATTGGAGATCTTCATCTACTACCATAGAGAGTTTTAAACCAAGCCATCTGAATACTGGAATGATAGTTGTTATTGTATGTAAACTCGATCAAAGGAAAGTGGTCATCCCAACTACCCTTAAAATCGATAATGCATGCTCTTAGCATATCTTATAGAGTATGAATGGTCCTTTCTTCTTGACTATTTGTCTAACGGTGGAAGGGTGTACTGAGGTGAACTTAGGTACCAAGCCCCTTTTGCAGTGCTTTCTAAAACTGAGAGGTAAATTGGGTACCTCTATCTGAGATAATAGATACTGGAACTCCGTGTAACCTGACCAACTCTAACCAGCTTCTCTAACGTAAATTCAAATCTTTTTAAGAAAAGATATACTATAAGATGATGTGATCTATAAACACATCTATATGCACCCCATACAAGTAATGCTTCCAAATCTTTAAGGCACACACTACAGCTGCTAACTCAAGATCATAAGTTAGATAATTCTTCTATAAGGCTTAAGATGTTAGAGGCATAGACTATGAACTTACCTCTCTGTATGAGAACATAACCCAAACCTACTTTGGAAGCATCACAGTACACAACAAACCCATCTGAACCATCTAGTAGAGTCAAAACTGGGGCTGAGGTGAGTTGAGTCTTCAACTTCTGAAAACTCTTCTCGCAAGAATCTGACCACTGAAACTAGACTTTCTTCTGAGTCAATCTGGACATAGGGATGTAATAGATGAAAAACCTTCAACAAACCAATGGTAATATCTAGCTAAATCTAAGAAACTCCTAATATCTAATTGAGAGATGGGTCTAGGCCAGTTTCTCACTGCTTTGGTCTTTTGAGGATCAACTCTAATTCCATCACCGAAAATAATATGATGAAGGAATGCTACTGACTTTAGCCAAAATTCACACTTACTGAATTTGGCAAACAACTGATGATTTCTGAAAGTTTGAAGTATGATTCAGAGGTGATCTACGTGATATTCTCGCTATGGGAATAGACATGAATGTCATCGATGAAGACTATGATGAACATGTCAAAGTATTACTTGAACACTTGGTTCATCAAGTCTATGAAGGTTGATGGGGCATTAGTAAGACCAAAGGACATTACTAGAAACTCGAAGTGACCATACCGGGTTCTAAAAGCTGATTTCAGAATGTCACATTCTCTGAATCTAAATTGATGATAGCCTGATCTGAGGTCTATCTTATAAAAGTAACTGGCGCCCATAAGTTGGTCAAACAATTCATCGATTCTGAGAAGTGTATATTCAATAAACATTCTGAGAGAACCATCTTTTTTATGCCCGAATAGAACTGGTGCGCCCCACAGGGAAATACTGGATCTGATGAATCCCTTATCTAGGAGATCTTTTAATTGTTGCTTTAACTCTTTGAGTTATTCTAGATCTATTCTGTATGGTGGAATATCTTGAAAGAAGGTCTATTTCGAAGTCAATTTCCCTAACAGGAGGAACTCCAGGAAAATCTTTGGGAAACACATCTGAGAATTCATTTACTACTAGAACTGACTCAAGATTGGGAGTTTCTGAAATAGAGTCCTTGACTCGTACAAGATGAAAGACACATCCCTTGGATATTATTTTTCTCACTTTAAGGTATGAAATCAACTAACCCTTAACACTGTGGTACTACCTCTCCATTAAAGGACTACTTTATTTGGAAACTAAAAATGAACAATTATGTTTCTACAATCAACTGAGGCATAGCATGAATAGAGCCAATCTATGTTGAGAATGACATCAAAATCTACCATCTGTAGATCTACAATGTCTGCTAAAGTAACTTTTAGAGATATCATCAACAGACAGTTCCTATATACCCGTCAGGCTAAGATTTATCTACTGGGTAGAAACTGAGAAAGGCTCTACTAGGATTTCTGGACAGACTCCAAAGTTAACGGCTATATAAAGAGTTACGAAAGATAAAGAATCTCCTAGATCTAGCAAGGCATAAACATGTAAATGAAAGATCTGTAATGTACCAGTGACCACATTAGGAGAATTTTCCTGATCTTATCTGGACTAAAGTGCATAAATCTTGTTTGGGCATTACCCATTAGTGGAACTGGAAGTAGCACCCTACTGATTCGGGCGACCTGACTTAGTTGAACAATGAGTATACTAGCCCTGAGAACCTGACTGAAGATAATCTCTAACTCTGTGGCCTGTCTTGGCACACCCGAAACAAATATCACTACCAGCTCTGCATACACCCTTGTTGTTTTCGCCGTATGTTTGACAAAGAGGATTTATTTAAGTACTGCTGATACTACCCTGAGATTTAGAACATGGCACCCTATTATTGTAACCATTTCTGAACTTAGGTACAGGAGAAATGGCTGAGGATGGATACGGAACTGAGGATTTTGGATGAAACTAGGAACGGTTACCACCCTTTGACTTAGGCTGATTGAAATTGAAGCTACCTATTCTAGCTCTCTTATTTTGCCTCTCTCTTTCTTTCTCTAATCTTAGCCTCTTCTATCCACTAAGCATGGACCATAAGCCTAGATATGTCCATCTTCTTAATCAACATCGCTGTTCTACACTCTTTAACCATACTATCTGACACCTCAAATATGAACTTGCTCATTCTGGACCTACTGTCTGCTACTACATGGGGAGCATACCTGGATAACTTTGTAAACTTGAGAGAATACTCTTTCATGCTCATACTACCTTTTCTGAGGTTGATAAACTCTAACACCTTCGCTTCTCTTAGCTCTAAGGAAAGAAATCTCTCTAGAAAAGCAGTAGCAAAATCTTCCCATTCTATGGGCTCTGCATCTTTGCCTCTGTCTACCTTCTATTGCTTAAACCATGTATGAGCCATATCTCATAGCTGATAGGTAGCTAACTTATCACTCTCACTGAAGTCACTCCCATAATATCTATGACTTTCTAAACCTAATCGAGAAACTTCTGTGGATTCTCTCCTAACTTATATCCGAAGAATAGGGGTGGATTTATTCAAGTGAAGTCCTGAATCCTGGATGTAAAAGTATTGGCCACTGGATTAGACAAAACAGCAGCTGGCCATTCATTCTAAGCTTCTATAGAGTTAGCAAGAGTAGTGAATGCAACTCTGAATTCTACATGGGAGACATACTCCTCCATGGAATCTGCCTGAACTAGCTGAGGACTAGCTAGCTGAGGTGCTGACTGATTTTTGATTCTCCTTTATTTAGTCTTTTTGTGAGGCATGTTTTGTAAATAAAAGTAAGAAATAGATTAGACTGAGAGTTTAACTTGAGCTCATTCTCACTCATATGTTATGAATACTAAAATAAGGGAAACTATTTCATAAAATATCTCATAGCCTCTTGTCCATAAGTGTGGCGCACTACACATCGATGCATAAGACTCTACTAGATATGGCTTTAATACTTCCTAGGACACTGTTGTACCTTAGGCTTCTATACTAAGTTTGTAACACCTGAAGTCTGTACCCCGGATGCAATATGGTACTTACGACCACCCCGGAGGACCACAAGCTAACCCATGACTGATATCTGCTTTAAGCACTAAAATATGATTCTATAATAAATGCAGAAAAATAGGCCGAAATTACATAAGGTTCAAAACATCTGGAATACTAATAAACTATATCATCTAAAATAATGATCGGTATCTGAAAACTAGTCTAAAAAGCCTCTAACTGAAATTGTCTGAAAGTGGAGTTGATGAGAAAATTCCCCAACAAACTCCATCTACTAAAATACTAACTCTACTAAAATAATGAAATAAAAGAATACTCTTGAACAATGAGGAATCACTACTAATCTACTACTTTTGGCTGAATCTGAGTCTATATATATGCGGTCAGGAACCTGAGCGTTTGAACCTATGATATGAGATATCATAGTGTAAAGAAAAAGTATGTGTCAGTACGTGGAATGTACTGGTATGCTAGATGATGTAAGACTGAATGGAAGGGTTCATATGCATGAATAATAACTGACTATATGATATAGAGTAACTAAATATGAGAGTACATGGATAACTGAAAATGTTGTAAATACTGAGTATGCACTAATGTGCATAGAAATAATTACTGTGACTAAGATTTTCTGAAGCTAAGTACTGAGTTCTGATACTGAGTGTAACGCCCTAAGTCTGTACCTCGGATGCTACACGGTGCTCATAATCCTGAAGGACCACAAGCTAACCCATGATTGGTATCTGCTACAATAACTAAATAGTAATACTGAAAATATATGGAAATTAGGCAATAAAAACATGCCATAAGGTTCAATACTGTAATAAAAATGAATACGGTATAACAAATACCAAATCTGATACATCTATCTAAAAATACTCTAGTCTGAAAAAGACTCTAAACTATCTGAAATATGAAGTTGATGGGACAAGTCCCCAACTAAATCTAAACTACTGGAATAAGATGAACTACTAAAACAATTATCATGTCCTCGAACTAAGAGGACTCACCATTAACTCTGTCAGCTGAATATCTAAATTGCTAAGTATGATCGGGAGCCCGCACATCTAAACCTATGATATAAAACATCATAGCACAAAAGAAAGGTATGTGTCAGTACTTTGAATGGACTAGTATGCAAAGTGAGGTAGGTTGAAATGCATGGGTTCATATAAGAGTACATACGTGAATACGTAAACTATAACTGAGATTGTGAAAACACTGGATACTGAGTTCTGAATTACTGATTTACTGATATCTTAGTTTACTGATAGCGTACTAATAACTGAGCGACTGTATCTAATAGTCTTGACCCTGTGGAATTATACTAAGTTCTATACTGAACTGAGTGATATATCTGATAGTTCTAATTTCTGTAGAACTGAACTGAGTTCTATATTGAGACTGGAACTGAAACTGAGATTGTGGGAAGTAATCATCTAACTGACATGCCCCTTTCTAAACTGATTGGGGTCCAACTTATAAACTCGAAAAGAAGGGTGTTAGTACCATGCCACGGGTAAAGACAAGTTGAGTCACCCTCATCTGGCAGGTGCTCTGAATAAGAACGGTGGTACCCTCAACTGGCAGGTAGATTACCTCATCAACCCTTAAATGGTAGGTTGATGTCTCAACCTACGCTGGCTACGTAGTTCTGGAACACAAGGACTGCTTCTAAGGATCATACCTTCTACTGGAAAGTGAGTCCCCATCCGTGGGTATACTCGGTGATGAATCCTACTCCCAACTGAATAGACACTAGACTAGATTCCAGACAGTTCTAGCCTGGACTGAACTTTTTCTAATCATATTCTATAACTAAACTGAATTGAGTTCACTGGGTTCGATGGACTGACGAAATACTACTAATTTCTATTATCTGACTAAATTCTACCGATCATGACATGACTAATACTATCCTGTGACTGACCATGGCTCTAGGTAAACAGCTAAATTGTCAGGTATTGAATACCCCCAAGACTCGATAACATAAATTATAGGACATGGCACAATCTTGAAACATGATAAATACTACTTGATCATCATTTATTCATAGGGGCATTCTATCAAACACTTGCATGACATGAACTTGAATACATGCTAACATGATATAATTTCATTATTTAATTCTTAGGAACAATTCGACAAAAACTTGAAGGTCATAATCTATGCACATGACACTAAAACAATATGTACACATCATAGTTCAATTACACATTTACAACTTCAAGGGTTTCAACATGGTTTAGCATGATAATGCACATATATCAATCAATTCCACATGAACTTCATCAAACTCATAAACTTGTAGTTAAAAGGGTTTCTTGAACTCCAAGGGTGGAAGGGAACCCGTGGATGAACACTTGACATACCTTGGTTGCTAAATTCCTAAAGAACAATGGTGGAAATCTTAAGCCTTGGCCTTAAAATTAAATCACCTAGAGTTCTTATTCTTGAGCAATTTGAGAGAAAGTAAGTATATTTTGCTCAATAAAGGACAATCTCATGTTTTAAGGATGAATGGGGGTGGAGAAAAGACCAAAATACCCCTAAGAATGCGGTTTTTAATGACTAAAAATCGAACTATCGATGCACAGGACAGCGCACCACATCATTGGTATTGAAACGATAGCCAATGTACCTCGTTGAGTCTATGTCAGTTCACTAGAAGTTTCCAATAGGAGTGAAGGAAAAATATTGATCGACTCGATGGCCGATGCGCCACTGAGATCGCATTGATACACTATTTTGGATCCCCAAACATTGTTCAAATGAGATCCAAAAACTTTAAAACTCATTTGGGAACACCTACTGACATTTCTAATCATTAATCAATCTAAAGATCAATACTTTAAGGTCATAAAGTCATGAAATAGAGTTACTAACTTACGAAGGCTAAAATAATACTGTCTGTATACTTAGCTAGAATTTCCTAAGTATGGGACCCCTTAGCAAGCTTAAAAGACTGAGTTGAGCTTAGAATTTTTGCGGGGTCTTACAATATCTCCCCTTGGAAACATTCATCCTTGAATGAGGCTAATTAAATTGAGAATAATGATAGACTAGATTTAGCCACTAGACATGCATATCTGATGCATGAGTACATAGCTCAATATGATTCATGAATGCATGACTGGGATTACTGATAAGATGAGCTTATATATGGGATTTCTAATGCATGAGTACATGACTAAACTGATTCAAAAATGCATAACTGAGTACGCAACGTTAATTGATATCAAGTTGGTAGCTATATCTGAACATGAGACTGAATAAACTCAAAGGAAAACTATTACCTTGAGTTGAGTCTAAATATGCGAAGAAGAGGTGAGGATACTTGGTCCGCACATTTGCCTCTACTTCCCAAGTAGCTCCCCAAAGAACTTTGACTAAAGGGACTTCTTTGTTCCTCTTTCTGTGAATCTGATAATCAAAGATTTCGACTAGAATCTCTTCATAAGAGAGGTTGTTCTGAATATCTATACCCTCTATAAGGACTACGACTGCTGGGTCACCTATGTATTTCTCAAGAAAGGATACATGGAACACTGGATGCACTGAAGCTAAGTCTGATGGCAACTCAAGCTCGTAAGCTACCTTTTCGAAACGACTGAGAATTCGGTAAGGAACGACATATTGAGGACTGAGTTTCACCTTCTTGGCAAACCTCTTCTCTTATTTCATAGAAGAGATTTTCAATTACACAAAATCACCAATCTCAAACTCGATATCCTTTCTGTTACATCCTTTCCCTGATCAACTGAACTTTCTCTAAGGTATCAAATACCAAGTCAGGCCCTACTACTGCAGCCTCACCCACTTCAAACCAACCAATGGGGAGATGTTCACCTCCTCCCATAAAGCACTTTAAATGGAGCCATCTAAATACTGGAATGATAGTTGTTGTTATACGCAAACTCAATCAAAGGCAAGTGGTCATCCCAACTACCTTTAAAGTCAATCGCACACGCTCGTAGCATATCCTTTAAAGTCTGAATGGTCTTTTATGCTTAACCATCTATCTAAGGATGAAAGGTTGTACTAAGGTGAACTCAGGTACCAAGACCCTTTTGGAATGCATTCCAAAAATGAGAGGTAAACTGGGTACCTCTATATGATATAATGGATAACATAACACTATACAACCTGAACAACTCCCTAATATAAAGTTTGGCGTAATCCTTGATCGAATAAAAGATATGGACTGGTAGGAAATGAGATGATTTGGTCTTCCTGTCTATAATGACTCAAATTGAATCATGCTAGCGATGAGTACGAATTAAATTTATCAATTTGGGGATAAATTGAGTGAGTAATGACTTAAAATGTTTTTAGGGATTAAATCTCGTATTTGGGCATGTTAAAATCATGGGAAAAGACTGTTTTAACCTTGGATGAAACATTTAACTTTCATTGAAATTTTCCAAAATAGGCACCTGGCGCGACGCGTCGCTATCGTGCCATGTCTATGGAAATTCCAACTGTGAAAATGCATGGTGGTACGACATGGTAGTATTGCATTGCCACTATGGTTGGGACCTGAAAGTTCACCGCGATGCAGTGGAATCACATTGGTACACTAGAAATAGACAATTATGTAAAATAAGTTGTGGCGCGATGCACCAGTATCGCGGTACCTCTCTGGAAACTGACAATTGTCATTTTGACATACCCTGGATGCGCTACTGGCCTGAATGGTTTTTAATGATAGAAACTTTAAATATCCATAACTTCTTACTCGGTTATCGGATTTAGACAAATTTTATATCACTGGAAAGCTAATTAAATTTACTATGCAATGGCAGACTCTAAACTGAAAAATACTGAGCGTTTCAAAAATTTTATATTGGATAACTCTTGAAGAGATAGTTAAGTTTGAGTAATACGGGGTATTACAACACTTCTCCCTCAATGATACATATATACAAAGATAGACTCGAGGGATTTCAGTGTACCCCACAAGCCTAAGTACACCAAGACCAAACCCCATGTCGGCAAACATAAGTTCTAAGTGTCTGTCCTTTGGACCCATACCTTCATGGCTAGCTACCACAACCCACATTATTGCCTAATTAAAACCTTTAGCATATAGCCAAACCACCAATTCCAGGAGCCAATTATTAAGGCATTATAAAGTGGTATCATCATACCGATTAGAACTTGTAAGCAATGTCATTAGCCAACACTTAAGGGATTCCCATATACCCCACCGACCACATTGTTAAATCACATGGGGGATTCCCCTATACCCCATAAGATTTTCAATTCCATTCAATTTATGGCCACCAAGGCCCTTTTAAAGTCACCTATCAATCGTTAATATTGTAGGATATGTTCCATCCACATTACCCTTGAGTGGAGCAGGGGAGTTTCTGAGAGCTTCAGATCATCGGGGAAGCATGATCTAAAAGTGAACAAATGAGAATTAGAGGAGAATTCAGGACCTTAGACTCTATATCTCAAAACAGAACACAAGAAAGAGAAACATTCCTAAATTCCTGGTATCCTCTCCCTAATGAGTGTGGGGTGCTACACACTTAAAAGAGACTCTACTCAACACGGCTTTGTGGACTCCCAATTGACCATGAACCTAGGGCTCTGATACCAATCTAACATGACCAAAAATAGGGTTGAGTCATGTCGGGTATATTAAGTCCAACCAGGATCAAAGACCACTCCCAATACCCCATCATTAACTACCCTACACCCCTTGTCGGATGGATTTCGAGCATGTAACAAGATAAAGCAATAATAATCTAAAGACAATAAGTCAAGTCTATAACCATAAACAAATATCCAAAACGAAATATCAAACTAATGCTAACACTAATATCAACACCATCCATGCCCATAGTAGTCCGACAAAGCCTCTAACTAGAATCAAAAAATATTCGATCGAGATATGCCCCTGACCATAGCTAAAACAAAAACCCAAGAAATAAAAATAATAAAAAATGTCCATAGAATGAAATTGAATCTTTCGGAGTATGGAAGCTCTTCACTTCAATCTGACTCAAAGTTGTCCCCAAATCTAAGTCACTCAGCAAAAGGAATGGTAGTATAGTCGGTTCCTGTATTGCGTTGGGATACAGCACCCAAAGACGGTTAGCAGAGTGAACTCTAGCATGTAACTCAGGGATAAACTTAAATAATGTCATTATTTAAAATCAAATCAAATAATCATATGCAATCACATATATATATATATACCGTGTTGGGATAGGGAACAAGGTTTAGCATGTATTTAGAATCTTAACTAGGATTGTATAACTTTACCTTCATAAATTCACCCATGGGCTAAATAGGTACAGTGTTACCCTAGAACGGGCCCCAGTACGTGTAGTCGCAAGAACTGGAGATATTATAGGAGCCAAGGATTCTTGTGTACCCTTCATCCTCTATGATACATATATACAAGTATGGACTTGGGGGATTCCAGTGTTTGCCTTTTGGACTCACACCTTCACGGCTAGCTATCACAATCCCCATTACTGCCCAATTAAAACCTTTAGCATATAACTAAACCACCAATTCCAGGAGTTAATTATTAAGGCATTCTAAAGTGGTATCGTCTTACTGACTATAGCTTGCAAGCAATGTCATTAGCCAACACTTAGGGGATTCCCATGTACCCCACTGACTCTATTATTAAAATCACTTGGGGGATTTCTATGTGCCTCATAATATTTTCAATTCCATTCAATGTATGGCCACCAAGGCCCTTTTAAAGTCATCCATCAATTATTAACATTGTTATGTCAAGCCTTAGTTCAAAACAAAATTCAACTTGTGACAATACCATTCTCATTGACAATTTCACAAACAGGTTGAGGGCATGCCATTCTCAAAGCCAAAATCATCAAATTTAGGGTTGAACCATGACCCCTTAATTAAATAACCATTCCCATGCACCCACATGCACAAAATTATAAGTAAAAACATGCATAGTTACAATTTAAAACATAGGAACCAATATTCAATGATATGTATTCAAGCCCCTCAACCTTGGTTTTAAAACCACCATTAATGATTCATGAACAATGCTTTAAACATATATTTTTAGTAAACTAACCATGAGGGAAGAGTGGCATACCTAAATTACAAAGATTCACAGAGAGAAATTGATCCTTAAGCCCTTAGATGACCACTTTGGAAAAACCCTAGACAATTTTGCTTGAGAGGATTTTGAGAGAGTAAAGAGGATGTTAAATCTTATAAAGTATGGAATGAATGGCCATAAAGTGTTATAGGGGTGTGAGGTTTTAAGGGTTTTAAGTGGGAAATGTCTAAAGTGCCCCAAGCTTAAAGCTGTAAAAAAATCATCCTTGGTTACAAGTTGACCTATCGACTTGTCACCACAACATACGACTCGCACCCTTGAGTCGTTACTAAGACAGTAAGTTCGAAATCCATTCACTGTCCACCATATTATTCTATGACCCCACTTGTGACCTGACCATACGAATCATATGGTATAGTCATATCCAAGACAAAACCTAAGGGATTTGACGTTGGACAACATAAGACCCAACCCTACCACTTATAACCTATTCTCAAGGATCTTAGTGAGTCACTCGTACTAAAAGCCAAGTTAAGTCACTAAGTTATTGATTTGGTTAAGTATCATCCTAATAAATCATCACAATCCCTAACGACTCGTACTACACCGTCATTACCAAGACCGAAAATCCAGCCACCACCCACTGCACACCTAACGACTAGGGTCACCTGACCCGTACCCACACCATACTACTCGTATAGTGAGTCGTTGCTAGGACAGTGAGCTCAAAGCTCAAAAATTTTTCAAGGGCTAAAATCCAGGGAATTTTAGAACCTATGAGGCCACATCACCAACCTTTACTGCCCTTATGGGAACAAAAAGGTCATTCTCAATGACATCATATAACTCTAAATCTTCAACCAAAATAAAATCATGCATACTAGTCTTCCACCACCCATAATATTCATCATTGAACCTAGGTGGTGTAGTGGTTAACTGGCATTCTTCAAAATTTTGAGGAGCAGCCATTCTCAAGATTCTTTCAAGGTGTTAACCTTTTTAGAAAGACCTTGCCGTGATACCAAATGGAGAGTTGTAGTGGGTTACTTCTCAACTTGGGACTTGTTCCCATACAGACTCAAACAGCAAGAACTAAGAGAAACTTAGTAATAAAGTGCATGGAGAAAGTAAACAGCAGACACAAAAATTTTACATGAAAACTCCTTGCTGAAGGGAGAAAAAACACGACCTGCCTTCAGGATTTTTAAGCTCCACTATATTCAAGAAACTTAAATACAGACTCTAGACTTCAAGGATTAAACTCCTAATCTTTTTCACCTAGTAATAACTGTATTAAAAGGAAGATACATAATAACTCTACTACACCCACACACCAGCTAACTCTAACTTAAATGACAAGCTAACTCTACCTTCAGAATCACCTAACTCTAGATGATTACAAAGAAATAAGGTTTACACCACAACACCTACTAATAATCAAATAAGCAGAAGTAGGCAACATTTAAATCATAATACATAGACTCAAATAATAAGAAGGTAAAATACAACTTGATGAGATATCTATTCCTTGTTGCAAGTTGAGTCTTTGATCCAAGAGCTTCGAGAGAGATATAAGTTGCAAGTATATGGAAGCTTGGTTTTCTTGTTAGAGAATATGAGCATTATATGTATGACACAAGAAAACCTAGGAGGAGTCCCATTGGTTGAGAAAAAAAGATGGCAACAGTTTTTCACCAACTTTTGTACTTGCATCCAACTGTCAGGTTGACTGTGATAGTGACAGGTAAACCTAACCTATTTCCTAAGTATTAGCATCTTTATCATCAAATAGTCTCCGGGGAACAGGTTCCCAACATAATTTGTCAATCATCAAAACTAAGGACTTAACAGGTGTTGAGAATCTCGACTTTAGCAGTCAACCTAGATTTACATCATACACCTTTCCTATTTTTGAAATCTTGGCAGCAAAATCGTTAAAAGAATTGGTTCTGGTCACTTGTGATCTAACGCGTGCCTTATTATCTAATAGAATGGCGAATTGTCATTCTTTGAGAAAATTTTATCTATCTGATGTAAGATTAGACAAAAACATGCTTCAAACTCCACTTCATAGTTTTCCATTGATTGTCTCTTTCATCTTTGAGCATTGTCAGGGGTTGGAAAAGATTGAGCTGCTGAATCTTCAAAAGATCAAGTCAATTTCAATAAAGACACGAAATACCCAGCGTCTTAAAATTCAAGCACCAAAACTTGAACACTTGACTTATTCTGGTTTATCGAAAGGTTTGGATGTTGCTGAATGCTAGAATCTAAAATCTTTATATATATATATATATATTCACGATGGATTTCTGTAGTACCTTATTTCTCGATCTCAATGCCTTGAGATTTTTATATTAGTTAATGTTTTTGACCAGTGAGGAAGGTTTAAAATTTGCAAGAGTAAGTCCCTAAAGATCTTGAAGCTTTTGGATTTTGATGGCATAAATGGGGTTGATGCTACAAATTTTGCATCAATTGAGTATAAAGGAAATCAAATTCTTGAACTTAAAGGAAATCGCTCTTCACGCTACCACAATTGAAATGCTACATAGTTTAGTAAGTTGAGGAAGTTTCTATCAAATTCGACATCTTGGTCTCAAGTTTTCCTTTATTTTCTCAACTGCAATGAGATCAACATGACTGATTGGCAACTTGCACCATAGAGTTCCTATGGCACAAGTGGACATATTAGACGTAGTAATACAATCATCTTGGGAGTTTCCAACCTTTTTGGATGCTTTGCTATGGAGTTGTCACCCTAGGAGACTCAACCTACTATCAACAAGCGCAATGTTTACATGCATCATTAATTGTTTGACATATATGAAGAATTTGAATCACGCCCCTTCTCATGAAAACGAGCCTTCGCATAGTGAATTAAAGGAAGCAAAAGTCTACAAATTTGATAAGAAAAGTCAGAGTTGGGATCCTGTAGAACTCAAAAGAGGAGAGCTCTTAATAAGGACCACTAGCGAGTGGGACAAAAATATTTCTTTCTATTAGATTGGTGCAGCAGTTTATTCTACTTTCTTTCTTAGTCATAAAAACTGCACTTCATTTTTCTTTATTTATCACGATGTGCTAAATTGAGCTCTTGAACCATATTTCACTGCTTTTAAAAATACACAGAAGTTATAATAATTCCTTTTAGTGTTCTGATCTTTGCATTATTTATTATTTGGTAGAAGTATAGTGTTAAGAGTGGGTAAAAGTCCTATATTAGTTGGGTAATGGATTGATGGTTTGCTTATATGGATTTGGACAATTCTTCTCTCATGAGCTAGTTTTTGTGAGTTAGCCTAGGTGCTATATCTTTACATGATAGCAGAGGCAGGTCCATCCCCGTTTAAGCTCTCGGTTCACCCGCCAGTTGATCCTTGGGCGTGAAGGGGGTGTTAGAGTGGGTAAAAGTCCCATATTGGTTGGAGAATAGACTGGACTTTGACAATCCTTCTCTCATGCTGACGGTTGACTAGGCCCATGTGCCATATATCTTGACATATAGAGCCATTAAGTACTTAGCTCTCTGGATCTGTTCGTGCACACTAGCACTTTTATCTTGGTTCTCGACTTGTCGGTGCATATGTCATCAACTTATAGTAATGGCTCAATTATTATCACTGAAGGTCTCGAAGATTAGTATTGTGTGGGCATAGAGTTGATCGATGCTCCAAGTTTGCTATCACTGGAGTATATGGGAATTAAAATTCCCGAACTTAAATAGCAAGAGAGTCAAGCCAATTCTTCACTCAAAAATCTTTCTTCAATGCTACGAGCCAAATTTTAATGTTGTATGTTTTGTAAGTTGAGGAAGTTTCTAACAAATTCAGCCTACTCAGAGTCAGCACATAAAGTAACCTTTTAGTGACATTTATGCTTATGTTATGTTAAAAAGGCTGCACTCCATAAGTTGTGGATTTTGTAGACTTGAATTGCATTATGCATAGTAGATGTCTTCAGCAAGAAAAAGATTCTTCGGCAACGAGAATCGAAGTTAGACAAAGAGTACAAGTAGTTTGAAGACAAAGGAACTGTTTCTAGAGAGTTGCATCATTTCTTTGAACGAAGCATGGCTACTTACTACTGACGGATCGGAGTTCAAGAAAGTCGAAACTTAGAAAGTACTGGGAAAAATGCAAAACAGCAATTCTGCAACTCCTTTAACAAAGAAACATTGTTTATATATAGCTTCTAGCCTATCTGCTTCTCCTCCAAGATCTAGAGAATTCAGTGACATGAATGTAGGAGAAAAGATTGATTCGTTGTGCTTTGTTCCGGTGACAAGTGCTTACCAAAGTTAAGAAATCAATAAAGAGTAATGCAGAGCTAAAAACTGCGTTTCCTAGCTAGATATACAAAACCATTTAAAAACTATCTTTAGGATTATTTTATTTTAGTTCAATTAATATGGATACGTTAACGAAAAGAGTAAATATGAATCATTTGTTAAGACTCTGAAGGTATATGTGCCTCATTTTTTGACGAGGGAATATATCCGCTCTAAATTGCAAAGTTGAGGCATATTAAAACATGATACTTCTCCTTTTTTTTATTATTTGACGCTTACATAAAAGCACTTTTTAAAAACTAGACCACAGAGGCTCTATCATCCTGGGTGTAAGTTTTTGATATCAAAAGTCTTAAGTTGTGCTAAATTGAGCTTTTGAATATAAAGTTTCACTGCTTATAAAGATACATAGTAATCTTTTTATTAGAATGATAATTAAAGTCAACTACAACCAAACAGAATGCTACAACATACTAACAACTTTGATTCTCCTAACTAGCAACTTTGGCTCTTTTCGTCTAACATATGAAGAAGGTAAAAAGTTCAACTATACCATTGTACCATACAATTATAGTAAATATATACTTAGTTAAAAAAACAGGTGACCTATTTACTTGGTTAAAAAACAGGTGGCCTATTTATACCCCTCCTGTTGTTAAACAAATGGCTCAGTATACCCTTTCGATTGACGAAGTGAAAAAATCCATTTCAACATTATTTTCCAAATTTTTTAAATTAAATTAAAATCCACTTGGATTTAATTAAAGTGAAAAGGATGTACCATATGATTTAGAGCAAATATACCCAGCGTCAAGGAAGTGGTCTATTTATACTCCTATGGCTTAGATATACTCTTTTTTTTTTTTACTGAAATGGTAAAAAATCAATTTTAAAATGACCAAGTTGTAAATTTCTATGACCCACATAATTAATTTATTTATTGGTTTAATAGTAATTGAATAAGTTAAATCCTTAATCTATATGGAAAGTTACCTAGTAGGATAATTACTGACTCCTAGTAGGATTGTATCCACAATTACTGACTCTTAGTAGGATAATGATTGTATCCACCAATCACATTGATGGAACGTGAAAACATAACTGACTATTCCCATTATAAAAGGGGTCCTCTCTCTGCCAAAAGAAGAATAAGTTCCATCACAATTATTCTGAAAGTAAGGTAAAGAGAGAGAAACAATTCAGTGCTTCTACTATTATGTTTTTGCTTCCGCTAAAATCATGGAGAATTCAGGTAGGTAATTCTTTATTGAATTACTGTTATAATATGCATGTGAAAATCATTAAGTTCAACATTCTTGAATAATACAAAGGATTATGGATAGGATTGTTTATGTATAAGATTGTTTAAGTCTATATAATCTGTTTTATGCTTACATGTGGTATCAGAGCCTGGTCTTCGGAACAAGTGATTTTCCATTAAAATTAATGTTTCTCCAGATCTTGTGAATTTTAATTATGTTTGTTAGAAATTTCACAGTTATTGAATAACGAAATTTGAAATATTGATATTATTATAATTGATTCAATTTAAAATAACATGAGTTTAATCTTTGTTATTTTAAATATTAAAGAAACAACTCCTTGTTGTTAGAACATTGTAGTATGCAATAATAAAATTTATTGTTTCTTAATATATCTTGGAATCATATATGTAAGATTCGTTAATCACCAAAGTGGTCGAATCTTTATGAAATTAATTTCAAAATAAAGGTTAAAGTTTAAATTAATTATCCATTAATCTTGATGCTTATAATTGATCTAATAATAATGGGTAAATTAAATCTTTAGTCATAAGACATTTGTGGATCACCCAAAGGTTGATTGTTTATTCGTATGACCAATAAATATTAAAGAGATAATTTTGATGTATCGTTAGTTTTATTTATTTATCCAAAGATGATAAATATTATTAATTGATGCATTAAATATTTTTGTTTTGTGTTAAATATATTTTAAGCATCATTATGTTTAAATTTGTATTTTGTTGTTTCGCCCAAAGGAGAACATCAATATACATTTAAGTAAGTTGTTTTTGAATTTGCTAATGTGTTTAAACTAGTAACTCAAAGTATTAACAAATGAGCATGTTTTATTTCAGCACTTTTCTTTCATTTGCACTCTGCCTCTGTTACGACTTTTAATGGATTTAACTTTTCAGATTGGTGCGAACAGATCAAATTCCATTTTGGGGTTTTAGATCTTGATGTTGCACTTTACTCTGAAAAGCCAACTACTATTAATGAAGCTAGCAGTGATGAAGAAAAGTCTTATTATAAGAACTGGGATCGGTCTAACATATTAGGCCTAATGTTCATGCGAATGAATATTGCGGGCAATATTAAGACTACTCTTCCCAAAACTGAAAGTGCAAAAGAACTTCTGAAACTTGTGGAAGAGTCTTCCCAAACTGCTGATAAGTCTCTTGTTGTGACACTAATAGGTAATTTGACCACTATGAAGTTTGATGGTTCACGTACTATGCATGAGTATGTCATTGAAATAATAAATATAGCAGCAAGACTTAAGTCATTGGGAATAGAAGTGGAACAGAATTTCCTTGTGCAGTTCATTATCAACTCATTATCGTCTAAGTATGGTCCTTTCCAAATGAACTACAACACCATAAAAGACAAATGGAACGTGCGTGAATTGCATGGTATGCTGGTTCAAGAGGAAACGAGGCTAAAGAATCAAGGAACCCACTCCATTAATTGTGTAAATCATCAAGGAGTTGAAAAAAAAAAAAGAAACATGGTAAGGGACAACAGAAGCAACTTAATGTTAATCAGTCCTCATCTCAAGTACATAAGAAAGGAAACAAGAATGGAAAGTGTCATTTCTATGAAAAATCTGGACACTTTCAGAAAGATTACCTAAAACGTAAGAGATGGTTTGAGAAGAAAGGTAAGCCTTGTTATTTTACATGTCTCAAATCAAATTTAACTGAAGTTCCTTATAATACTTGCTGGATTGACTCTGGTTGTACTGTTTATGTTTCTAATACTAAGCAGGGATTCCTTACAATCCAAACCATGAAGAAGAATGAAAGATTTGTTTACATAGGGAATAGAGTGAAGGCTCTAGTTAAAGCTGTCGGGACTTATCGTCTGATTCTCGATACTGGGCGTCACTTAGATTTAGTTGAAACTTATTATGTTCCTTCTCTTTCAAAAAATTTAGTTTGTTTGTCTAAGTTGGATAAGACTGGATATTCCTCTAATTTTGGTAATGGATGTTTTAGTTTGTTTAAGAATAATTATCTCATTGGTACTGGTACTCTTTGTTATAATTTGTACAAATTGAATCTTGATAATCTGTTTATCGAAATACTCTTAACTCTGCATCATAATGTTGGAACCAAACGAAGTTTTGTGCATGAACAATCTGCTTACTTGTGGCATAAACGTTTAGGTCACATATCTAAAGAAAGGCTGGAAAGATTAATTAAGAATGAAATTCTTCCAGATTTAGATTTTACTGACCTTAATATTTGTGTTGGTTGTATTAAAGGAAAACAAATAAAAAGCACAAAGAAAGGAGCCACAAGAAGCACACAACTTCTTTAAATTATACACACTGATATATGTGGTCCTTTTGATATCACATCTTTCAATAAAGAAAAATATTTTATCACTTTTATTGATGACTTTTCACGTTATGGATATATCTATTTTTTGCATAAAAAATCTCAAGCGATTAATGCCTTAGAGGTATTTATTACTGAGGTTGAAAGACAACTACATAAAAAGGTGAAAATAATCAGGTCTGATAGAGGTGGTGAATATTATGAAAGATATGATGAAAGTGGACAACACCCAAGTCCATTTGCTAAATTCCTCGAAAAGCGTGGCATATGTGCTCAATACACAATGCCTGGCACACCACAACAAAATGGTGTGGCAAAAAGGCATAATCGTACATTAATGGATATAGTTAGGAGTATGTTAAGTAATTCATCTTTACCTCCTTCTTTATGGATGTATGCTTTAAGGACTACTGTTTACTTGCTAAATAGGGTTCCCAATAAAGTAGTCCCAAAGACATCTTTTGAACTGTGGACTGGTAGGAAAGCTAGTTTGAGGCACCTGCATGTTTGGCGTTATTCGGCAGAATTTAGAGTTTATAATACACTAGAAAAGAAACTGAATTCAAGAACAATCAGTGGTTTCTGCATTGGTTATCAAAAAAATCAAAGGGGTATAGATTTTACTTTCCTAATCATAGTACGAGAATAGTTGAAACTGGAAACGCTAGATTCATTGAGAATGGTGAAGTTAGTGGGAGTGAAGAACCACATAATGTTGAAATTAAAGAAGTTAGAGTACGAATTCCTCTACCCTGTACTTCTTTTAAATTTGTTGTTCCTAAAGATGTTGTACAACAAAGTAATCAACAAGAACAACAAATTAATACTCCTAATAATGAAGCCATAATTGATGAACCTATAGTAGATGAACCACAAGAAGTAGCATCAAGAAGATATCAAAGACAAAGGAGATCTATTATTTTTGATGATTATTTGGTACATCTACATGAGTCAGAAACTGACTTGGGAATTGATGATGATCCAGTTTCATTTTGACAAGCCATTGAAAGAATAATTCTGATAAATGGATAAATGCTATGAAATATGAGTTAAAATCTATGGAACAGAATGAAGTTTGGGACCTTGTTGAATTACCCGAAGGTTACAAAAGAGTTGGGTGTAAATGGGTCTTTAAGACCAAACGTGACTCAACTAGCAACATCGAACGTCACAAGGCCAGACTTGTTGCCAAAGGTTTCACTCAAAAGGATGGCATTGACTATAAAGAGACATTTTAAACCTTCTCTAGAAAAGATTCACTTGAAATTTTAATGGCCTTGGTAGCTCATAATGACTTAGAGCTACATCAAATGGATGTGAAAATAGCCTTTCTGAATGGAAATTTAGAGGAAGAGTTCATATGAATCAACCTAAGGGGTTTTCTATTAAAGGAAATGAAAACATGGTGTGTAAGCTTAAGAAGTTAGTATATGGACTTAAACAAGCTTCCCGACAATGGTATCTTAAGTTTAACGAAATGATTGTCACCTTTGGATTTAAAGAAAACACTATTGATCGGTGTATATATCTAAAGGTCAGTGGCAGTAAGTTTATTATGTTAGTCTTGTATATTGATGATATTTTGTTAGCTACTAAAGATCTTGGTTTGTTACATGATACCAAGAAATATCTCTCTAACAACTTTGAAATGAAATAGATGGTTAAGGCATCCTATGTGATTGGGATAGAAATATTTCAAGATAAATCACAAGGATTGTTGGGATTGTCTTAGAAAACCTATATTAATAAAGTATTAGAGAGATTTAGAATGGAAAAATACTCATCAAGTCCCATTCCAATTCAGAAAGGAGATAAGTTTAGTCTCAATCAATGTCCAAAGAATGACTTGGAACGAAAGCAAATGAAAGATATTCCTTATGCATCAATAGTTGGGAGTCTTATGTATGCCTAAACATGTACAAGACCAGACATCAGTTTTGCTGTTGGAATGCTGGGTCGATATCAAAGTAATCCTGGAATGGATCACTGGAAGGCTGCAAAGAAAGTGTTGCAATACTTACAAGGAACGAAAGATCATATGCTCACTTATAGAAGATCTGATCATTTTGATATGGTTGGATATTCAGATTCAAATTATGCTGGTTGTGTGGATACAAGAAAATCCACATTTGGATATTTGTTTCTATTAGCTGGAGGAGCAATATCATGGAAGAGTGTGAAGCAGTCTGTTATAGCTGCATCCACTATGGAAGCTGAGTTTGTGGCATTCTTTGAGACCACAGTCCAAGCTAATTGGCTGTGGAATTTTATTTTAGGAATTGGACTAGTCGACAATATAGCCAGGCTGCTGAAAATTTATTATGATAATACCGCCGCAATTTTCTTCTCTAAGAACGATAAGTATTCAAAAGGTGCTAAGCATATGGAATTGAAATACTTTTTGGTTAAAGAAGAAGTCCATAAACACAAAGTGTTAATTGAACATATTAGCACTAAGCTTATGATTGTTGATCCTTTGACGAAAAGATTACCGCCCAAAACATTTATTGAACATGTTGAAAGGATGGGTCTTATTGATAGCAATGAATGATTTTATGTAAAGACTTTATTATGTTTATGAAATTGACACTTTGAGCTCAAATTATATATGTTTTTGTTGCTACCTGTTTTCTCCTGTATACATAATATTGTGAATAATGATAACATGTTCTGACTTAGATAAAGGATTCTAAGTATTATCGTTGGACCCACTATGTATTTAAAAGGTTATGTTAGGTAATAGACTAATATTGTAGTACATGGAAGAAACTATGTCAAGTAAAGGGACGTACATCCGCCATGACTCATTTTAGTTGAATTATTTAACGATGAAAAATGATGTTGGATTTAACATTAATAGTGCACATAATTGACGTACCTATTAAACTATTAAATTAACATTGTCAGTGCCAAGTGGGAGAATATAAATTTCTATGACCCACATAATTAATTTATTTACTGGTTTAATAATAATTGAATAAGTTAAATCTTTAATCTATATGGAAAGTTACCTAGTAGGATAATTACTGACTCCTAGTAGGATTGTATCCATAATTACTGACTCTTAGTAGGATAATGATTGTATTCACCAATCACGTTGATGAAACGTGAAAACATAACTGACTATTCCCATTATAAAAGGGGTCCTTGATGTTTCGGTATCTTACAGAATAGTTACCATCATTTTCTTAGGAAAATTGTATGTTTTCAATCAACCAAAGTGTTATTTAATAAAGTTTTTAGTGTTTTCAGTGAAAGGAGATAACCACAGAAGAAAGCTGGAAAAAGTAGCAGAAAAATGAGTGTGACGGTCAAAATGGTGGACCGTCAGGCTTGCGACGGACGACCAGGAGAACCGTCAAGGCAAACCAGAACATGGCATACTAATGTATTAAGTGACGGACCACATAGTGGACCATCATCCATGTGACGGACCACTATATGGACCGTTAACTCATATCCAGAAACTACCTTTCAGAGGGACTCAGTGACGATCAACGTGGTGGACCTTAAGCCATACGACGGACCACCAGATAGACCGTCAATACTTATGCAGAAACCACTTTTTAGAGAGAATCAATGATGATCAGTATGGTGGACCATCAATCTTCCGACAGAACGCCGGTGTCACGGTCAGGTCTTATCCAAAAACTTTTATTTGGAAGAAACGAGTGACGGACAAGATGGTGGACCGTCAACACTTTGACGGACCACCATATGGACCGTCAACTAGGACGCGATTTTTCTGCTTTTAAATTTTAAATTATTTTTTTTAGTTGGTAACATATAAATACCAAATTTTAGGGTTAAGAATACATCTGTTATCTTTTATAAGTTTTCTTATCTATTGAAACTTTGGTGAACCTAGTACTTTGGGGATTCTAAAGATCTTGAAGAAATTTATCATTGAACATTGATTATTGAAGATTCAAGAACTGATTCTTAGGATTCTTTGTAAGTAAATTCTTAATCTATTTATGAATAATACAAGAATTATTTCTTCTTTGTCTATGGAGTATTGTGGCTAAAATCCCCTAACTAGGGTTATAGGATCCTTAATGTGAAACGCATCTATGAGTTGGGAATCAAATTGAGTTCCATAACTAAATGATATTGCATAAATATTTCTTCAATTTCATCACTTTTCTTGGTTGCAAACTTGAAGAGAGAGCCCTAGAACATCACTTGTCTGAAAGGAAAGTGTTTGTTGGGAAAAGAAAGTGTTTACATGAATTCTAAGGGCTTTAACCTTTAGAGTAATAGCCAATGTCCTAAAAGGATTAGCTTACATGAGAAATGGGTTGAAATAACAATGCATCCTTTGAGTTTGAGAGAATTAGAGGATAATCTATCCACCTAGGTTGAGAAACTAAGGGATAAAGAATAGGACTCAACCTCTCTTGCAATTGAATTTGCTAAGTGGAACTCATAAATGATTTACAACCCGAATGGTGCTAGCATTTTAGTGACCATAACCCTAGTTTGTTTAATCTCATAGAGTTACGAATTACAAAGAGAATCATTAGTGGAATACTCTTGTTACAATTAATTATTTTATAAGTTAAAACCCCTTTTTCTTCTTAGAAACCTCTGATCAACAGTCCAATAATGATTACAATACTTAGTGAGCACAGTATTCCCTGTGGGATTCGACAACCAACCTAGTTAGGTTCTATATTTGACAGCGATCGTTTACGCTTTCTATCAAGAGTTGTAATTTGGGCGTATCAAATTTTGGTTCCATTGCCAGGGAATACGATTTTCAACTAAGTTTTAATTGTTAATCAACCATTTGGTCAAAGATCCCTTAATTTTACTTTTTGTTTGTTGTTTTTGTTTTGTGCAGATTGAGTGTTTTGCATGCCAAATACTCGAAGATCGAATCAACCATTATTACCTATTAATCCTATACCACATCTTATTGGCAGAATGAATGGTCAATGGGACCCAGAAAGGGTAGCTGCTCAGTAGGAGTAGGCTAGATTAGCTACTCTAGCAGCCGCTCAAGTAAACCAGCAAAATGCTGATAATTTTTGCCGGGAGGTAAACCCAGACGATGAATACCTGGGTGATAATGAGTTGATGATGATGATGATGATTTGGATGGGGCTGGTGCCACAGGGGCTATTATTCCTCCGCTCTTAGCACCCAGAGCCAAGTTTAATATTATGAGTATAATGATCCAGTTGTTGCATCTGAAGGGACTATTCGGTGGTCTTGCTAGTGATGACCCAAATATGTATTTGATCAACTTTATTTTAATGTGCAAGTCGTTTGACAATCCGGTAGTAGGGAAAATGCTATTCGGCTGTGATTATTCCCATTGTCTCTTTCTGGAGAAGCAACATTATGGTTAAATAGGCTAACCCCCGACTCTATTATGAATTGGAGGCAATTGAAAGATGCTTTCTTAGAAAGGTTCTTTTCGCCGTCCAAGAGGGCACAGTTAAGAGATGAAATCAGTAATTTTTGGTATCTTCCAATTGAAGCTCTTCATGAAACTTGGTAGAGGTTCAAAAAGAAACTCACACAGTGCCTGAATCATCAGATGACCAACATCCACCTTAAAGAGATATTATATAGGGCCTTGAATTCGGTGACTAAGCCAATGGTGGATAATGTTGCTAGTGGGTCATTCATGGACCTAACTTTTCTTGAGGTGTCTGAAATGCTTGATCGTATGAAAAAGTAGAGTAAAGCTTGGCATACCAGGGATTCTGAGGTAGCAAACTCTACTGTATCTATTGGCATGACTGTAGAACAGAGGTGAAGAGAAGAGGAACGTGACCAAGATATAGCTTACATGAAAACACAGATGGACCTTTTTCCTAAGCATTTATTATCAGGAAAGATAGAGAAGGTTAAAGTTGTTGCATCACAGGGAAGAGCTGACTCCGATTTTGAGGAGGAAGTGAATTACTTGAATAATCAAGGGGGTTTTAAGGTAGTGGCCAAGGAAACCAAGGACGAAACTACTATAAGAAATCTGGTACAAGGACCGAGATTAAGGAAATTGGAAGAATAAGAATAACAGGATTGGTTTATATATTCCTCCCGGGAGTCATGAAGTTGTTGCATCTAACTCTAGGAAAATGTCCATAGAGGACATGATGGATAAACTTTTGAAGGGAGTAGAGGAAACTAACACAGGAGTAGCTGAGGTGAAAAATAATCTGGCACTCTACCAAGTGACACAGTGCAAAATCCAAGGAAGGATGGGTCATGTATGGTAATTACTACTAGGAGTGGCAAGGTGTTGGAAAACCCATTTATGGGTAAGTCGGAAGCTGATGGTTTAGCAGAGAATATTGTTGAAGCTGATTGGGATCATCCCGTAAAGGCTGAAAACTCTGACGAGATCATTCATGATATTACACCTAACTGTTAGTAGTCCGATACTATTGAAGATGATAAAAACAAAGAAAAAAAGTGGTGGAGAAAACTCTCCCAAAACCACCACCTCCCTTTTCTCAGAGACTGAAGAAAAAGGTTGATGACACAAAGTTCAGTAAATTCATGACCATGCTAAAGCAGCTGACTATTAATGTGCCTTTGGTAGAGGCACTGAAGCAAATGCCAGGATATGCCAAATTCATGAAGAACCTTTTGAAAAAGAAAAGGGCAGCAAGCTATGAACCGATAGATAATTTCCATCATTGTAGTGTGATTGCCACAAGGTCCTTAGTACTGAAGAAGGCAGATCCGGGAGCTTTTACTATTCCTTGAACGGTTGGATCTTTTGATTTTGCTAAGGCTTTATGTGATCTGAGGGCTAGCATTAATTTGATGCCGCTAGCCATTTATAAAAAGTTGGGGTTGGGATATCTTACACCAACCAATATGCAGCTTATGATGGAAGATAGATCGGTAAAATGGCCTATTGGTATTCTGTACAATGTATTAATGAAGGTGGATACCTTTATTTTTCCTGTGGATTTTATTATTTTGGATTGTGAGGTGGACTTCGAGGTACCCATAATCTTGGGTTGACCTTTTCTCACAATTGGAAGTGTGTTGATTGATTTGCGAGCGAATGAGCTCTTATTTTGGATGAATGATGAAGTGGTACGTTTTGATGTATGCAAATCAATAAAGCAGCACAAAGAAATGAATGTGTTCTCTATAGTTGATGTTTATTATGAGGAGGATCAGGAACTATCTATAGAGGAATAGCTTACTATTGAACCATTAGTTGTTGTGCTTATGAATTTTAATCGTGACGATATTAAGGAGTATGAAGAAACTATTTGTTCTTTGATAGGAATGGGGTCATATTCTTATGCCCTTAAGAAGCTTGATCTTGACCTTAAGAATCGACCTGCACCACCGGCAAAGCCATCCATTAAAGAGCCACCGGTATTAGAGTTGAAAGAGCTACCCAGTCATCTGAGATATGTGTTCTTGGGTAGTGGAAATACACTTTCGATTATTATTGCTGCTGATCTGGGCGAACAATAGGTGAAATCTCTCATCTCTGTTCTTAAGAGGTATAAGAGAGCTATTGGTTGGACTATTATAGATATCATTGGTATCCCTCCTGGCATATGTATGCACAAGATTCAACTAGAGGAAGATTGTATGCCTACTATTGAGCATCAGCATCGCCTGAACCCACCTATACAAGAAGTGGTGAAGAAAGAAATCATCAAGTGGCTAGATACAGGGGTGGTGTACCCAATCTCAACAGTAAATGGGTGAGTCCTATACAGTGTGTGCCTAAGAAAGGAGGCATGATGGTAGTAGCCAACGAGAAGAATGAGTTGATCCCACTCAGGCCTATCACTGGGTGGAGGGTGTGTATGGACTACCAAAAGCTTTATTTGTGGACACTAAAGGATCACTTTTCAATGCCAGTCATGGACTAGATGCTCGATCGATTGACAGGTAGGGGTTGGTACTATTTTTTGGATGGTTATTCGGGGTATAACCAGATCTCGATTTCTCCTGAAGATCAGGAGAATACGACGTTCACGTGCCCATACGGCACATTTTCTTTTAAAAGGATGCCCTTTGGTTTATGTAATGCACCGGCCACTTTCCAGAGGTGCATAATGTCGATCTTCTCTGATATGGTTGAAGACACCTTGGAGGTGTTCATGGATGACTTTTCGGTTGTTGGAGATTCCTTTGACTTGTGCTTGCTGAATTTAAGTCAAGCATTATAGTGGTGCGAAGAGTTTAATCTGGTCCTTAATTGGGAAAAATGCCACTTCATGGTGAAGAAAGGCATTGTTATCGGTCATAAAATTTCTGCAAAAGGTATTGAGCTGGACAGGGCCAAGGTTGAGGTCATCGAGAAACTACCTCCCCCCATCTTTATAAAAGGGGTACGTAGATTTCTTGGCCATGCAGGATTCTATCGCAGATTTATAAAAGATTTCTCAAAGGTTGCAAACCCATTATTCAAACTTCTTGAAAAGGAGGACAAGTTCTCTTTTGATGATGACTACAGACAGGCGTTCGAATGCATTAAGCTGAAATTAGTGGAGGCTCTAGTTATTATTACTCCTAACTGGACAAAGCCATTTGAACTAATGTGTGATGCTAGCGGGGTGGCGCTTGGAGATTTGTTGGTTTAGAAAAAGGATAAGTTGTTTCATCAAATCTATCATGCCAGCAAAGCCCTAAATGGGGCTCAAAAGAACTACACTATCACTGAACAGGAGCTCCTGGTTGTACTTTACGCCTTTTATAAATTCAAAGAGTATTTGCTAGTGACCAAGGTGGTGGTCTACATGGATCATGTAGCTATGAGGTATTTAATGGCTAAGAAAGATGCGAAGCCGAGATTGATCCGGTGGGTATTGTTGCTTCAAGAATTTGACTTTGAGGTAAAGGATCGTAAGGGGTGTGAAAACCAGGTGGCTGATCACTTATCCAGACTTGAATGTGAAAAAGCAATCAAGGATAAGTTAGATATTTATGATTCCTTTCCGGATGAGAAGATACTAGCTGCGAAGCTCGAGCAGATTCCGTGGTATGCTGATTTTGCAAACTATGTGGTAAGTGAGGTGATGCCGGATATTCTTTCCTTTCACCAAAGGAAAAAGTTCCTTCATGATGTGACCCATTATTTTTGGGACGAGACCTATCTTTTTTGGCGATATGCAGATGGTGTTATTAGGTGTTATGTCCCAGATGTAGAAGTGTTAAGTATTTTGGAAGCATGCCATGCTTCACATATTGGTGGTCACCATGCAGGTGATCATACTGCCCAGAAAGTATTGCAGAGTGGCTACTATTTGCCTACGCTATTCAGAGATGCATATGAGTTTGTTCGGACATATGATCAATGTCAGAGGCAAGGATCAATTTCCAAACGCAATGAGATGCCAATATCCAAAATAATGGAAGTAGAGTTGTTTGATGTATGGGGTATTGACTTTATGGGCCCATTTGTAAACTCATATGGGTCAAAAGACATCCTAGTAGCTATGGACTATGTCTCGAAAAGGGTAGAAGCTATTGCTTTGGCTGACAATAAAGGAAAAAGAGTTATAGCATTTCTGAAGAAGAACATATTCTCCCGTTTTGGAGTACCAAGAACAATCATAAGTGATAGGGGATCTTATTTTTGCAATAAAGCTTTCAGGGCTGTTTTGGTGAAGTATAGAGTAAAGCAACACTGAGTAGCAACTCTGTACCACCCACAAACTAGTGGGTAAGTGGAGGTGTTGAGTCATGAGATCAAGGCCATTCTCGCCAAAACTGTGAATGCTAATAGGCAAGATTGGTCCCAAAATCTAGATGACTTCTTATGGGCATATCAAACTGCTTTTAAGACACCAATTGGCATGTCACCGTAGTAGCTAGTCTATGGGAAGGCATGTCATTTGCCAATCGATCTTGAACATAAGGCCTTGTGGGCTCTCAAAAGGCTGAATATGCATTGGAAGGAAGCAGCTAATCTCTGATTGGAGCAGATAAATGAGATGGATGAATTTCGTCTCAGGGCTTATGAAAGAGCCGACTTGTATAAAGAGAAGATGAAGAAATACCATGATCAAAGGATTGCACAGAGAGAATTTAGGAAAGGTGATTTAGTACTTCTTTTCAACTCCAGACTGAAGCTATTTCTAAGTAAGTTGAAGTCTAAATGGTCGGGTCCATTCAAAATTTGCCAAGTCTACTCATCTGGAGTAGTCGAGCTTGAAAATGAAGATGGCAGTGTCTTCAAACAACAACAACAACAACAACAACAACAAACCCAGTGTATTCCCACTTAGTGGGGTCTGGGGGGGGTAAGATGTACGCAGTCCATACCTCTACCTCTGATGAAGTAGAAAGGCTGTTTCCGAAAATGGCAGTGTCTTCAAAGTGAATGGGAAAAGAATCAAACTTTATATTGGTCCAAAAGACTTAATAAAAAGTGTTGACGTCTTTTATCTCAATGAAGTCTGAGTACTCGAGATACCTGAGTCGTGCTGCGACGTTAAATCAGTTTCTAGTGAGAGGCAACCCACAACATGTTGTTGTAACCATAGTTAGAGTCTATTTTATGTTCTTGTGCAATTTTGATGTGTTTATGAAGTGTGTAGGGCCTGAAATACAGTAAAAAGGAAGATAGGCATACATCTGAGCTACTGGAACATTGTAATGGACGACTTGATGGACCACCAGTCCCCTGACGGACCACTACTTTCAACCATCAAGAATTGGCAAGAAAAAGCATTCACTGGATAAACCATGACGGCCTGAGTGTCGGACCATCACAAACTTGGTGGGACGTCACAACAGCCATCAAAAGTAAGATTGATGACCCATATTTTGGTATGAAGTGATGGTAAATATGGTGGACCATCACATGTTTGGTGGGCTGTCCCACTTACCATCACACTGAAATAGGAAAACATAAACTCGGGTAGTGTGTGACGTTCAGAGTGGTGGTCCGTCAAAGTGTTGACGTTCTACCAATGTGACCACCACTTTAACCCTAACTCTGAATTGGGTTGGGTCAAATTGGTACTCTTTATAAGTACTCCGTATTTGACCCAAAGTGCAACTTTATGAATAAATTTGAGTGGGTACATCCATGGTAACCGTTCCAGGGCCTTTGGCTGTCCACTTCCTTAAGATTCAAAAAACCTGAAGGGAGTTATCCTAGCTGAGACTCCCTATCTTCTCTATTTTTTTTCCTATATTTATACTAGTTACTCCTCCCCTCTCTTCACCACAAATAAAATAAAAATCTAGTGCTTGAATTTGTGAGTTAGTTTTCTCTCTGAAGCTTCAAGAACAAAGCATGACTGCAAAATCTGGTATGTAAAGAAATTTCTTCTTCTGAATTTCCCTAATAAGTATAAGAGCTTGGTTTGTTTCTTTAGCTTGCTCTTAGTGTAATGAGTTTGAATGACTCAAGGTACCAATTTATCTGAAATATGAGCAATATTAGTTGTAAACTGAAACCAATGTGCTTAAAGTATGCGCTTAGAGCTGTGTTGATGGCTAAAAAATGATCTGAGGTGCTATTGTTCGACAAAATGGTCGAACCCAGAAGGATGGCTGAAGACGAAGGTAGGACGGTCAAACTGGTGGACCGTCAACTCTGTGACAGACCACCAAGATGACCGTCAGAAGATGTGATACAAATTCATCTTATGTATAAGACATGACAATTGACTTGGTGGACCGTCAACTTTGTGATGGACCACCAAGTAGACCGTCAGAAGACGCAAATTTTTTAGGAACACTGCTTCACGATTGACGGCAGAGTTGGTGGGCCATCCCACCACTGGTGGGTTGTCAAACCTACTGTCAGACCTCATTATGCACTGTTTTAATTGTGTTGAATGCAGAACTGATTTCTTAAGTAGTTTTCAGGTGATATGGCTCCAAAAACCCCCACCAACCAGAGGAGGAAGATCTTAATGAGGTAGGAATGTGTCTGCTCTGGCTTACAACACCAGGAAAAATAAAATAGAATCTCTCATACTCTCCCAGTCTGAAGAGGAGAGTCAGAGTACCTCTAGCAGTTCAAGTTCAACCCCCGATGAGGCAACTGTTGCTGCAACTCAACCATTGCCGGTAGCAACTGAAACTGAAAATATTATTATGGGGGACCAAATAGATGATCCTAATGCTGAAGATGTACCGAAGGGTGATAATATTATCAGGCGGAAGGATCCATAGGTTTAAAAGGCCATCAGGTGGCAAATAGAGGAAGCACGAAAAGAGTTTTATGGCGGGTTAACACCCACAACTCGAGGGATCAGAAGATCATTCATAGAGGAACATCAGATTATGACAACAGAACTTCATGAATATCCCGAGTTAGAGAATCGTATCAATGAATATAGACTAGCATGGGTGAGTAGGCCACCAGGAGAGTACCAACCAAATTGGGTAAGGAAATTCTTCACAAATTATCTGTGTTTGGTATAAGCGGAATGCCCAAAGGGAACTCCAATCTTAAATAGACCGAATAGGGAGTCTGTTCTAGTTTGAGGGGTCACTGTTGATATCTCATCCCGAACAATTAATAGGATGCTATTCAGGCCAGGATATGAGGCTCCACCCGCTATCCCAAATTTTGAGTATAGAATGCAAAATGCTTCCGGTCAGAGACATTAGGCTGCTTCTTTTTTGACCGATGATGGAAATCCTTCCTGGTTGACTAATCCCAAAGAGGGCATCACAAAGTTCACTCTTAGTTTTAAAGCTAAGTTTTGGTGGGCTATTGATCGGTTGAGGTTAATGCCAACAAAAGGAGATGGAAACTTGGATCATCACAGAGCAGTAGAAGTAGCCAATTTGGTTTCAGGACTGCCAATTGATTTTGGCCAGCTAATTACAGACGAGATATTTGTGCGGGCACATAAAGTGACCACTTCTATACCCTTCCCATGCTTGATCACTGGGTAATGCAAATAATCCGGTGTGCCGCTGATCCGTGGGGTTAATAATGAAGTACAGGATACACATAGGCAAGACATTGAGAAGTCAAAAGATAAATAAAAATTTGAAATTCGGTTGACCAAACCTCTGGCATATTATCCTCAGTCTGCACCAGTTCCAGAGACCGCAGAAATGCCTGAAGGTATGCCTTTACCTATCACCACGTATATACCACCTGATTATGTGCCCCAGGGAATGTCTGCAGGGTCAGAGTCTACACAGTTTGCTGGGGGACCAGAGTTTACGGAGTACAGATTCAACCAGCATAATTTTGTTAAGGTGGTAAAGAACCAAAAGTGGTTTCAGAAACAGTTAGAAAAATGGGCTGGAGATTTCAAGCCTTTTGTGGATGAAATTGTGGCCAAAGCAGTCAGACCATTTCAAAATATTCAAGTTAGAATGGATAACATGGAGGTCCACATCAATAAAAGGCTAGATTCACTATCTCTCCCTGATCTTGGAAAGCTCATGGTAGAGTTTGAGCAGGCAAAAGCTGACATAGTAGAGTTGAAGGAGAAACAGTCATAGCTACCTGTATTTGACCTAAATTTAGCGATAAGTGATGAAGAGGAAGGCATTCTAGACTTGATGGGCAGACCTGTGAAAGACAAAGGCAAGCAGCAAATGGATGAAAGAGCCACAAGAAAAGAAAGAAAAAAGAGAAAGAGAGAGGCCATGTCACCCGAGGAATTAGATCAACATAACCTAAAAAGAGATGCAAAGAAGTCAAGGAAATAAGATGAAAGAAAGCAAAGAGAGACAGAAAATAAAGTGGCAGGAGTCTCTACTAGTGCTACCCTAGAAAAGGGGCGAAGTACAGGATCAGTTCGGGAGATGATTCCTCCAATTATGGAGGTTGAGGTTGTGAGTTCCCCTACCACCATAGGGGCTAACATTGCTCAGAGAGAGAACGCATAAACATCACCCCACCTGACAGATGCCACAGAGAAATAGAAGGTGAACAGAATAACCCAGTCCAACCATGTACGGTAAGTTATTGCTTTGAGGATAATGCATATCTTTCTGTGCGGGGGTGGGTGTATTCACATCATAGTTGGATGTTGTTGCCGATATTCT